>NC_057724.1:20789812-20815269 GCF_004010195.1 Chiloscyllium plagiosum
CAATTTTGTGAGACATGATTTCCCATGCACAAAGCCATGTTGACTATCCCTAATCAGTCATTACCTTTCCAAGTACATGTACATCCTGTCCCTCAGGATTCCCTCCAACAACTTGCCCACCACTGAGGTCAGGCTCACTGGTCTATAGTTCCCTGGCTTGTCTTTACCACCCTTCTTAAACAGTGGCACCACATTTTCCAAACTCCAGTCTTCCTGCACCTCACCTGTGACTATCAATGATACAAATATCTCAGCAAGAGGCCCAGCAATCACTTCTCTAGCTTCCCACAGAGTTCTCAGGTACACCTGATCAGGTCCTGGGGATATATCCACTTTTAACCATTTCAAGACATCCAGCACTTCCTCCTCTGTAATCTGGACATTTTGCAAGATGTCACCATCTATTTCCCTACAGTCTATATCTTCCATGTCTTTTTCCACAGTAAATACTGATGCAAAATATTCATTTAGTATCTCCCCCATTTTCTGTGGCTCCACACAAAGGCCGCCTTGCTGATCTTTGATGGGCTGTATTCTCTTCCTAGTTACCTTTTTCTCCTTAATATATTTATTAAAATCCTTTGGATTCTCCTTAATCCTATTTGCCAAAGCTATCTCATGTCACCGTTTTGCCCTCCTGATTTCCCTCTTAAGTATACTCCTACTTTCTTTATACTCTTCTAAGGATTCACTCGATCTATCCTGTCTACACCTGACTTATGCTTCCTTCTTTTTCGTAACCAAAACCTCAATTTCTTTAGTCATCCAGCATTCCTTATACCTACCAGCCTTCCTATTCACACTAACAGGAATATACTTTCTCTGGATTCTTGTTATCTCATTTCTGAAGGCTTCCCATTTTCCAGTCGTCCCTTTACCTGCGAACATCTGCCTCCAATCAGCTTTTGAACGTTCTTACCTAATACTGTCAAAATTGGCCTTTCTCCAATTTAGAACTTCAACTTTTAGATCTGGTCTATCCTTTTCCATCACTATTTTAAAACAAATAGCATTGTGATGGCTGGCCCTAAAGTGCTCCCCCACTGATACCTCAGTCACCTGCCCTGCCTTATTTCCCAAGAGTAGGTCAAGTTTTGCACCTTCTCTAGTAGATACATACATACTGAATCAGAAAATTGTCTTGTACACACTTAAGAAATTCCTCTCCATCTAAACCCTTAACACTATGGCAGTCCCAGTCGATGTTTGGAAAGTTAAAATGCCCTACCATAACTAACCTATTATTCTTACAGATAGCTGAGATCTCCTTACAAGTTTGTTTTTCAATTTCCCTCCGACTATTCGGGGGTCTATAATGCATCCCAATAAGGTGATCATCCCTTTCTTATTTCTCAGTTCCACCCAAACAACTTCCCTGGATGTATTTCCAGGAATATCCTCCCTCAGCACAGCTGTAATGCTATCCCTTATCAAAAACACCACTCTCCCTCCTCTTTTGCCTCCCTTTCTATCCTTCCTGTAGCATTTGTATCCTGGAACATTAAGCTGCCAGTCCTGTCCATCCCTGAGCGATGTCTCTGTGGTTGCTATGACATCCCAGTCCCATGTTCCGAACCAAGCCCTGAGTTCATCTGCCTTCCCTGTTAGGCCCCTTGCATTGAAATAAATGCAGTTTAATTTATTAGTCCTACCTTGTCCCTGCCTGCCCTGACTGACTCACTTCTATTCTCAGCTGTACCCGTCTCAGATCGATCTCTTTCCTCACTATCTCCCTTGGTCCCACCACCCCCACCTTACTAGTTTACCCCTTCCAATTTAGGTGCAATCCGTCCTTTTTGTACAGGTCACTTCTACCCCAAAAGAGATTCCAATGATCCAAAAATGTGAATCCTTCTCCCATACACCAGCTCCTCAGCCATGCATTCATCTGCTCTATCCTCCTATTCCTGCCCTCCTCGTAGCACTGGGAGTAATCCAGATATTACTACCCTTGAGGATCTCCTTTTTAAAAATCTGCCTAACTCTCTGAAATCTCTCTTCAGAGTCTCAACCTTTTCCCTTCCAATGTCGTTGGTTCCAATTAACGACCTCCTGCTGGCCCCTCTCCCCTGTGAGAACATTCTGCACCCTCTCTGAGACATCCTTGATCCTGGCACCAGGGAAACAACACACCATTCTGTTTTTTCTCTGCTGGCCACAGAAATGTCTGTCTGCACCTCTGACTACAGAATCCCCTAACACAATTGATCTCTTGGAAGCCGACGTACCCCTCGTTGCATTAGAGCCAGTCTCAATACCAGAAACTTGGCTGTTCATGCTACATTCCCCTGAGAATCCATCACCCCCTACATTTTCTAAAACAGCATACCTGTTTGAAATGGGTATATCCACAAAATACTCCTGCCCTAGGTGCTGAACTCTCTCACCCTTCCTGGAGTCAACTCATCCACGTGACTGTATCTGGGACTTTCCCCCCTTCTTATAACTGCCATCCATCACACACTGTTGCTGTTGCAAATTCCTCATCGCTTCTATCTGTCTCTCCAACCGATCCACTTGATCTGATAAGATTTGCATCCAACAGCATTTATGGCAGATATAATCTGCAGTAACCCTTAAACTCTCTTTAATCTCCCACATCTGACAAGAATTATGAGGTGCATGGATAGGATAAGTAGACAAAGTCTTTTCCCTGGGATCGGGGAGTCCAGAACTAGAAAGCATAGGATTAGGGTTAGAGGGGAAAGATATAAAAGAGACCTAAGGGGCAACACTTTCACGCAGAGGGTGGTACGGGTAAGGAATGTGCTGCCAGAGGGTGTGGTGGGGGCTGGTACAATTGCAACATTTAAGAGGCATTTGGATGGGTATATGAATAGGAAGGGTTTGGAGGGAAATGGGCTGGGCGCTGGCAGGTGGGACTAGATTGGGTTAGGATATCTAGTCGGCATGGACGGGTTGGACCAAAGGGTCTGTTTCCATGCTGTACGTCTCTATGACTCTAAGTACACATCACTGCAAAGGCCATTTTTGCTCCTTCACAATTTACAGACCGAGAAAATAACACCGTCTTATTCTTCTACAAACACTGCCCCAGGTTAAATTAATAACTATGGTTTATATTTTAAGCTTAATCAAGAGACTTATCTCCATAAACATATAATCAAGAAAGAATCCACTACACTCACTACTGCAGCCTTTCTCTTGGACAAACTTAAAACCACAATTAACTTATCTGATTCTGTGCTGTGAACTTCGCCCAACAGCTCCTCCAAGATTAGTTGTGAATTTCACTGTTTGTTAATTTTCCCAGACAAACTCTGATGTCCAGCAATACATGAATTCAAACAGCAAAGGCGGTAACTGTGCAGTCTCTCTCTCTCTCTGTCTCTCTGTCTCTCTCCTGCACTGTCCTCACCATGTGCTTCCTTTGTCTGCTCTTCCAAAGTTCCAAATCAATGCAACAGCATATGAAACGGTAATTGCTGCTCCTGGAATTCGAGGAAATCACCTCCAACACCTAAAATACCGCAAAAAAATGATCAGCTCTTACAGCCAGAAATTTTTCCCGTCCTCCATCTTGGATTACCCAGAATCCTTGCAAATGTGGAAGATGGAAATGGTTGGGGAATATGAAGTTGGAACATGAAGTCACAGAGAACCAAGCAGCAGTGGGAGAAGGTTCCAGATGGCAGCACCTGAAAGGAAATAGGAGGCATTGTTGCACAGTTATGAGTCTACACAGGAATACTTCTGGACATCCAGGCACTGCCTGCTGAATAAGCAGTGGCTACCTGTATCAACATGGAGCTCAGAACTATATGTTGCATTGTATATTTGCTAAAATAAGTCATTATGAGCGAGGTATGTTCATTGCAGCTTTCTGATCTTCAGACCCAATTTCTCCAAACTGTGCGCACCACCAGTCAACACTGGTAACTGTGCCTCCAGCCTCAGTGATTACAACAGAATGCCTGGTGGGTGTGAATGTAAATGTCAAATATGAGGGAATATAGGTTTAAGGTGAGAAGGGCAAAGTTTAGAGGAGACGTGCAATGCATGTATTTTACACGGGATCAAGGTCGTGAATACATAATGCCTTCATTGCTTCATAAATGTTCAATAATTAAACAATTTGTGAGTACGATAGTGTACAAAAATACATTCGGCAAAAATGGGTACTGCAGATGCTGGAAACCAGAGTTTCGATTTGACTGGCGCTGGAAAAGCACAGCAGGTCGGGCAGTATCTGAGGAGCAGGAAAATCGACGTTTCGGGCAAAAGCCCTTCATCAGGAATAGAGGCAGGAAGCCTCCAGGGTGGAGAGATAAGCGAGGGGAAATGAGGAAACTGGTGAAGTCCACATTGATGTCCTGGGGTTGAAGTGTTTCGAGACGGAAGATGAGGCATTCCTCCTCCAGGCATTGGGTGGTGAGGGAGCAGTGATGGAGGAGGCCCAGGACCTGCATGTCCTTGGCAGAGTGGGAGGGGGAGTTGAGATGTTCAGCCACGGGGCAGTGAGGCTAATTGGTGTGGGTGTCCCGGAGATGTTCCCTGAAGCGCTCTGCGAGGAGGTGTCCAGTCTCCCCAATGTAGAGGAGACTGCATCGGGAGCAACAGATACAATAAATGATATTGGTGGATGTGCAGGTAAAACTTTGATGGATGTGGAAGGCTCCTTTGGGGCCTTGGATGGAGGTGAGGGAGGAGGTGTGGGCACAGGTTTTGCAATTCCTGTGGTGGCAGGGGAAGGTGCCAGGATGGGAAGATGGGTTGCTGGGGAGCGAGGACTTGACCAGGTAGTCACGGAGGGAACGGTCTTTATGGAAAGGGGTGAGGAGGGAAAAATGTCCCTGGTGTGGGGTCCATTTGGAGGTGACGGAAATGTTGGTGGATGATATGGTTAATGCGAAGGTTAATGCGAAGGTTGGTAGGGTGGAAGGTGAGCACCACGGGGTTCTGTCCTTATTACGGTTGGAGGGGTGGGGTTTTAGGGCGGAGGTGGGGGATGTGGATGAGATGCGTTGGAGAGCATCTTCAACCACGTGAGAAGGGAAATTGTGATCTCTAAAGAAGGAGGCCATCTGGTGTGTCCCATGATGGAATTGGTCCTTCTGGGAGCAGATACGACGGAGGTGGAGGAATTGGAAATACGGGATGGCATTTTTGCAGGAGGTAGGATGGGAAGAGGTGTAATCCAGGTAGCTGTGGGAGTCAGTGGGTTAGTAGAAAATGTCAGTGTTGAATTGGTCATCGTTGATGGAGATGGAGAGGTCCAGGAATGGGAGGGAGGCGTCAGAGATGGTCCAGGTGAATTTAAGGTCAGGGTGGCATGTGTTGGTGAAGTTGATGAACTGCTCAACCTCCTCGTGGGAGCACGAGGTGGCGCCGATGCGGTCATCAATGTAGCGTAGGAAGAGGTGGGGAGTGGTGCCGGTGTAACTGCGGAAGATGGATTGTTCTACGTAGCCAACAGAGAGACAGGCATAGCTGGGGCCCATACAGGTGCCCATGGCTACCCCTTTGGTCTGAACTTCACCAACACATTCCACCCTGACCTTAAATTTACGTCTGGAGAGGAAGAAACAGAGGGCTTGGAGGCCCTGGTCATGGCGGATGGAGGTGTAGAGGGATTGGATAGCCATGGTGAAGATGAGGCGTTGGGGGCCGGGAAAATGGAAGTCTTGGAGGAGGTGAAGGGCATGTGTGGTGTCTCGAATATATGTGGGGAGTTCCCCACAAAAATATATTAACAATATTTTTTAACACAATGTAAATGATCATTACCATTTATCTACATGATGTCATAGAACATAGAACAATATGGCACAGGAACCGGCCTTCGGCCCTGCATATCTGTACTAACCCTGATGCCATTCTAAACTAATCCCATCTGCCCGGACATGCTTTGTATCTCTCTATTCCCTATTTTTTTTATGTGTGTTTGCATTCCTCTTTAACCTTGCTATCATATCTGCTTCAACCATCTCCCTAACAGTGTGTTCCAGGTACCTACCACTCTGTTAAAAACCTGCCTCATGCATCTCCTTTAAACTTTCCCCCCTCACCTTAAATCTGTATCCCATCATATTTGACATTTACATTCTGGGAAAAAGACTACCTATTTACCCTATCAGTATTTCTCAAAATTTGTATGCGTCTAACAGGTCTCCCATTAACCTCTGAGTCTCCCGTGAAAACAATCCAAGTTAGTGCAACCTCTCATTATATCAAATACACTCCAATCTATGGTAAATCATGGTAAATCACTTTTGCTACCTCTCCAAAGCCTCCACATCCTTCCTATTGTGTGGCGACCAGAATTACACACAATTCTCCAAATGTGTCCTCAGTAAAGTTTTACACATCTGCAACATGATTTGCCAACTTTTATACTCAATGCCCTGGGTAAGAAGGAAAGCATGCTATATGTGCCTTTACCATCTTATTCACTTGTGCTGGCACTTTCAGGGAGCTATGGACTTGCACTCCAAGATCCCTTTGTATGTCAATGCTCCCAAGGGTCCTGTCATTTACTGTATACTTTCTTCTTACACTTGACCTCACAATGTATCATTTTACCTTTATTCTGATTTAACTCCATCTGCCATTTCTTTGCCAAACTCCAACTCATCTTTATCCCACTGTATCTTTTGACAACCTTCTTCATACTCCACAAATCTGCCAATTCTTGTGTTGTCTTCAAACTTAATAATAAGCCCACCAACATTTTCATTCAAGTCATTGACATATATTACAAACAAAAGAGGTCCCAGCAATCAGCCTTGCAGAAGACCACTGGTCAAGGATCTCCATTAAAAACAAAACCTCTCTACAATTATGACCAACCCAGTTTTACGTCCAACTTATCAACTCACTGTGGATCCCATGTGGTTTAATCTTATGGACTAGCCTACCATGAGGGACTTTGTCAAATGCTTTAGTAAAGTCCGTGCAGGCAACATCCACTGCCCTCCTGTCATCAATCATCTTCATCACTTCCTCAAATAATTCAACCAAATTTGTGAGACAAGACCTCCCCCCACACAAAGCCATGCTGACTATGCCTCTCAGTCCATTCTTGACAGTTATATGTGATTCCTTAAATCTTTATTCTGTGATAAAATGAAAGAAACACAACAATGAACACACTGCTTTGATCTGTTTTTGTTTCATGTGCAGCATTCAAGAAACGCCTAGACAAATAAAGGAAAGGAATCGAGGGAGATGGATCCTGCAAGTGAAGACAGTTTTAATACAGAAGGGCAAAATGTGTTAGCACTGACCTGGACAGTTGAAGGGCCTGTTCTTTGTTATTTATTCTTTGGTTTTATTGGTCCTATCATAAAGGAGGAGAGATTTGAGGTTGAGGTGGAGCAGGAGCTGTGAAGACAAGATGTGAGAATACAGGATTTGTGAGTATAAAGAGTCAGGGACTGTACATAGGAGGGTGGGAATTAAGGGTCACTGGAACTCTGCAGATGTGGAGTTGTGAAGGTGGGGAGTCAGAGATGGGACCCGTGTGAGTGTGTATTGGAGGGTGGGAGCTGTGACGGTGGTGAGGAATTGCAGGATGCAGGAGCTGCGAATGCAGGTATTCGGGGAAACTTGGTGAGTATTCGGGGAGGTTACAGAGATTGTAAGGGTGGAGAATAGGAAGACAGGGATTGTGGGAATGGAAGCGGCGGTGGACAGAGACTATTAAAGTGGGGAGTCAGGGTGGGTAGAAGCTATTAAACAATAACAGGCAAATGAGATGATGAACATAATACTCAAAAGAATTTCATACACAAGCATTCACAATGTTAGCATGGAGTTTAGGGCAGGGTAATCTGAGGCTGCACTGAAAAGTATGAAAACTACTGGTGTCAGTTTTCTGACCAACGTAATGACCGATAAAGGGGTAACCTCCAGTAAGAACCATCGAACACAAGTGTACACCAAGATATTTTCATCTGGTTTTGTATGGATTTGAAACTGGCCATGCAGGGTTTTCCCTCTGGGCCTGTCCTGCTGGGCTATAGGAACCATCTGCCACCCAGTTCTCACAGTGCAAGGATTGCTTTTAGACAGTCAAAGGAATTGGAACTCTGATTCTTATTAAAATTTTGACTCCAATATTTATGTGGATAAAGGCAAAGAGTTACTGATTCCAAACAACAGAAAATGAAAATGTAACTCACTGTTTCTACTCAGGCAGAATCAACATTGTTGTAATATTCTGTTTGTCCACAATTAACAGTCTTCCCATCCATCATTACACTATCAGAACTGACAGCAAGTTGCTAAAGCAGAGATATAATTATTTTTTTCTCTATGTATCAGTCATTTAAATGCAATTACTTGACCAGCTGATGTACAAAAGTTGATTTTCATTCCATCAAACTAGTGATTGAATTTGCATGTGGGTTTATTGATATATTCCAAGTTTTGTAAAAGTACACTAAAATGGTGATAAACTAACCTGCAGGGGAGTATTCCAGGTGGGGTCTCACCAAAGCTCTGTGTAATTGTAGTAAGATCTTCTTGTTCTTGCCTTACAGTCCCTTTGCAATGAAAGCCAACATTCTGTTGCCTTCCGATTTGTTTGCAGCACCTGCATGCTAGCTTTCTGAGTTCCCTGTATGAGTACTCCCAAGTCTCTTTAAATATCAGCATTTACGGAAATCTCACATTTAAAAATACATTCTATTTTACTATTCTTGCAGAGTGAATGACATCACTCTCTCCACATTATACTCCATCTGTCCCACAATCACCCAGCTGCTTAAGCTTCACAGCCTTCTTCCCCATATTAGATTTTATTAACAGCAATTTTAGCAACATTATTCTATGTTTGTCTTCTCATATTATCAATACAGATTATAAATGGATAAGGTCCTAAAAGTCAACCATGTGACACTGCACTAGTTATGGTGTAAAAACTTGAAGGTGCCTTGTTTACCCATACTCCTTATTTTCTGTCTGGTATCCAATCCTCTATCCATTTTAATATATTACTCCAATTACTCCATGATTTCATGACCCTTTTTATTGTGAACTGACCTTCATGTCATACCATTTCAAGTGTCTTTGACACCACGTTACTCTTGGAGTCTGCTCGACCATTCGATAAGATCATAGCAGATTTGGTTTTAACTTCAACCCGATATTCCTTGATTATCAAGAATATATCTCCCTTTGCCACAGCAATCTTTCAGGATTCTGCATCAATTGCCTTTTGAGGAAAGGAATTCTAAAGATCCCAGACAGCGAGAAAAAAAATCTTACCTCACCTCTGTTTTATATGGACACCCCCTTATCTTTAGTTCAAGATTCTACCAAAAGAAGAAATAATCTTTCATGTTCCCCCCAGCCCCACGCCCAATCAAATCTTCTCAGGATTTTGCATATTTCAATTAAGTCCCCTCTGATTCCTTGAAACTCCAGGTCTAGCCTGTCTGACCTTTCCATTCCTTACTTGGCTAGACTTTCTGAATAATATATATGAGCACTTTAGCAATGACTGATGTTAGATTAACTGGCCTCCAGTTCCTTAGTTTGTCCCTCTTGTCCTTTCTTAAAGAGCAGTGCTATCTTTGCAAAATTAGCCTCCAATTTCAGGAAGCTACCACTGCCCCTTAGTTGCTCAAAAAAAAATCAGTTTTCATGACAGTTAACAGGTACCCCAGTTAGAAACCCAAAGAATGACTGCTACCTTTGGAGATGAATTTAGAAACTAGAAGCAGAATCAGTTCCCGTTTCTCAGCCCCTGGAATTTCAGCCTGATTGCCTTTTTCCGACACAATTCTCTCAAAATCAGCCAAAGCTGCAAAAATGATTGAAAAGTTTCAAGTGAAAATGACGTTCAGTGCAATTGGTTTGTGCAATCTCTCATGCTTGAGGAGGCTCTTAAAGTTAGGTTGGATCTCAGAGATGGATGTGAGTTAGAGTCATAGAGTCATAAAGCATAGAAACAAACCCTTGGGTCCAACTTGTCCGAGCTGACCAGATATTCCCAACTGATCCAGTCTCATTTCCCAGCATTTGGCCAGTTCATGCTTTTGAAAAGTTTTTGAAAAATATTTTATTTGACTTTTTAAGAATGGGCTTCTCTACAGAAAATAATCCTTTGTAGCTTTGCTTAATCATTTTTAGTTATTTAGCCTTGGTAAAATCAGCCATCCAGTTTCTGTTTAAACTGTAGTAAGTTACCTCTTTTAAACATAGCAATGAACTTATTTTAATACACAGTTTGAGGAAAAATAAGTTTTCAAATGTTGTTGGCCCTTCTTCAAGACAGATTTTACATTTGGCATTGTGCATATCAGTTTAATTGGAGACTTGGGGGATCAGCTCTTCTCAAAACTAGCATCATTATAGATTCCATTTGTATCCAGATTTCTGATTTCAACAAAAAGGAAATCTCTACACACCTAAAGTTTCTTAAAAGATTTGATTTGCGTTTAAGACAATCACGATAAACACTTTAACTAGGTCTTTTTTGTTGGCAGGGAAACAAAGCCGAAGCAACTTTATTTGTTAGACCTGGAATTCCTACAGTATGAAAACCCTCTAAAAAGCATCCAAACCAGACATATCCATGACCCTATTCCTGCATTTCCCACAGCTAATGCACCTTACCTACACATCTCTGAACACTATGGGCAATTTAGCATGGCCAATCCACATGACCTGCACATTGTTGGACTGTGGGACCACCTGGAGAAAACCCATGCACAGGGAGAATGTACAAACTCCACACAATCAGCCACCCGAGGCTGGAATCGAACCCGGGTCCCTGGGGCTGGGAGGCAGCAGGGCTGCCCCAAATTACTATAGATTTCCATTACGGAATTTCAGAGAGGCTTTTTCAAGTTATTAGGTAAGTATTTTCCAATTTATAATTAATTTGTAATGTAATGTATCACTACTTCAAGCTTCAAATTGTTACATTTGCTAATATTCGATACTTCAAAGGAAAATAGTTCATATTTGATTAAAGGCTATGTTAACACTGTCACGTCTTCAATACATTTATACGCACTTATCATGGTATAAGAACAAAAAGGATGGTTCATATCTATGTTCCCAACTAATGTTAATTTTGGACAAGTCAGATTTCAGTGAAACCTTGCTTGGTAGGTTTTTGATAACAAAGAACAATACAGCACAGGAACAGGCCCTATTGGTCCTTCAAATTTGTGTCGACTCATTTTGCCCTTCCACACTAAAACTGTCTTCACTTACAGGATCTGTATCCCTCTGTTCCCCTCCTACTCATGTATTCATCCATGTGCTTCTTGAATGCTGCTATTGCGTCTGCTTCCTCCACCTCCTCTGGCAACACGTTCCAGGCACTCACCACACTTTGTGTGAAAAATGTGCCTCACACAACACTTTTAAACCTTATCCCCTGACACCTTGAACCTGTCTTCCCTAGTAATTGACCCCTCCATGCTGGGAAAAAGCCTCATACTTTCCACTCTATCTATGTCTTTCACAAACTTATAAACTTATGCAAAGCTTGCCCGTCAACCTCCTGTTTCCAGTGAAAACAAACCCAGCCTATCCAACCTTTCTTCATAGTGAAAATCCCCCATGCAAGGCAGCATCCTGGTAAACCTTTTCTGTACCCTCTCCAAAGCATCCACATCCACTGATAGTGCAGTGACCAGAACTGTAAACAATATTCCAAGTGTGGCCGAATTGAAGTTCTATAAAGTTGCAGCATAACTTGCTTATCCTTACACTCAATGTCTCTTCCGATGAAGACAGGCAGGACGCTGGAAGAACACAGCAAGCCAGGCAGCATCAGGAGGTGGAAAAGTCGACATTTTGGGTGTAACCCTTCTTCAGGAGTTGTTATCTCTGGTTTGGTACCCATGCCACGTTCTTGCGAGGCGAGGAATAGGGAGAAAGGAGTTGAACGTGTATCTACAGGGATGGTGCAGGAAGGAGGGATTCAGATACCTGGATAATCAGGGGTAGGTGGGACCGCTACAAACAGGATGGTCTACACCTGAACCAGAGGGGTACCAATATCCTGGGGGGGGATATTTGTAATGCTTTCTGGAGGGTTTAAACTAATTCAGCAGGAGGTTGGGAACCTGAATTGTAGCTCCCGTGTACAGGAAATTGAGAGTAGTAAGGTCAGAAATAAGTTTTCAAGGTTGCAGGAGTGCACCAGCAAACAGGTAGCTGGTTTGAAGTGTGTCTATTTCAACGCCAAGAGCATCCGGAATAATGTGGGTGAACTTGCAGCATTGGTTGATACCTGGACTTCGATGTCGTGGCCATTTTGGAGACATGGATAGAGCAGGGACAGAATGGTTGTTGTAGGTTTGGGGGTTTAGATGTTTCAGTAAGAACAGGGAAGGTGGTAAAAGTGGGGAGGTGTGGCATTGTTAGTCAAGGACAGTATGGCAAAAGTGTTTGATGAGGATTAGATTCCTTACAATATGGAAACAGGCTCTATCTCAACTGGACACTGGAAACTCATAAAACAAATTTCTCGGAAAGCATAATCCATTAAAGGTGCCAAGAGATTTTATACAAAGGAACTTGCGGTAAAAGAAACCAATCATGGAAAGAAGACTCAGTCAGAAGACAGCATAATTGGATGGATGGAAGGTAACAGCAGGACCAGAAGGTGGGAAGGAAGCAGCAGATTCAGAAAACATCTCTGAGAAGATAGACGTCCATGAACAGTAACCATCTTCCTTTTGTGCTTTATAGCTCTCCAACCATTGGAGAGTTTAAACTGATTCCTATTAAGTGCAATTTGGATCAGCTCCTTGATACTGTCCTCAATTACATTGTACCTTGATATCATGACCAGTCACTCTTATTTTGTGTTCACCTCTTTTGTTCATATCAAAATGTTATGGTGTAGGGGCATGGAATGGTTTCTTCAAACCGAGGGTATTGAAGGTCAGGAATTCTCTATTCCAGAGAATTAGGGGAGCAGGATCAATGAAGGCATTCAAAGTAGAAGGGCAGTCAGAGAGTTGAGGGCCATGAATATTTGAGTGTGAAAGAGAATTTGAGATTTAGTGCAGATCAGCCATGATCTTACTGAAGGGGAAACAGGCTGGGGGGTGTGGTGGTGGGGAGACTAACGACCTGCTCCCATTTCTGATGATTGCACATTCTCGTTGTGAAAAGTTAGTGGTTGTTATTTCCTGGAAATTCCATTATTGAATGGTGCAGTCAGGGGGACGAAAGGATTTTGTGAGCCAACTCTGGGTGAGATCTGGGGGCTGTAATCACAGTGATTCTGGGTCTATAACATGGCTAATAAATGAATCACAGGTTGCAGGGAGGGGAAGCTCTATCAAGAGAGATGAGGGACCTCTTTTGTACCAGTCTTTGATTTTCCAATTGCATTTTTCAAATCACCCCGATCCCTGTGTGACAGTCTTGAGGGGCTGAATGGTTTCCTCTGTTTCTGTGTACCAGCTGATAACAGTCAGTACCTAACCTACACATTCTTGAATATGATGGGCAATTTAGCATGGCCAATTCACCTAACTTGCACATCTTTGGACTGTGGAAGGAAATCAGACCACCGGGAGGAAACCAGACCACCAGGAGGACACTCACACAGAATCGATGAGTCACAATCAGATCAACCATGATCTTATTGAATGTTTGAGCAGGACTGAATGGCCCGCTCAGGAAAATAATTCATATATTTCTGTTAGGAACAAGCAAATTCCCAATCTCGCCAGTATTCCATTCTGGTGGGAGACGGGATGTGGGTGCAGTGAGTAACTTCATTCTGCTCCTGTGTAACAGGGTCCTGGGGTGCACTAGCATCCAGGTTTCCCTGTGCCCCAATCTTAAGCAGTTGAATGAATACCTCCTGTTCCTGTACCCTAGTCTTGAGGAGATGCAAGACTGCTTCCTCTCACTATGTCCCAGACTGAAACACTTGAATGACTGCCCCCTGTTCTTGTGTCCCTGTCTAGAGCAATCCTGTATGTCAGTCTCAAGCTGTTGAATGTCAGCGTCCCATTCCTGTGTGTCAGTCTTGAGGTTTTGAATGACTACCTCCCCTTCCTGTTTACCAGTCTTGACAGTTTAATGACTACCTCATGTTCCTGTGTACCAGCCTTGAGCATTTGAGTGGCAGCCTCCTGTTCTGATGTGCCAGTCTTGAGCAATTGAATGAATGCTTCCTGTTCCTGTGTATCTGTCTTGACCAGTTGAATGATAGCGTCTTCCTCCTGAGTGCCATCTGAAGCAGGTGAATGACTGCCTCATGTTCCTGTGTCCCAGTCTCCAGCAGTTGAATGGCTATGGGTTTCCTCTGGATGCTTCGTTTTTTTCCCACAATTCGAAGATGGGAATATTAGGGTGTACTGGCTTTGCTAAACTGCCCGTGGTGCCCAGGGATGTGCAGGCTACATTTATTAGCATGGGAAATGCAGGGTCACAGGGGTAGACTCGTGGTGTAAATGGTGGGATGTCTTCAGAGGATCGCGATGGATTCGATGGGCTGAATGGGCATTTTCCACATTGTAGGGATTCTATGATCTCTATGAAAGTCTCTTTACTTGGCAACACTCGACAGGACCCTACCGAAAAGTCTTGCCGTGATTTACCTTATCAAAACGCAACAGCTCACATTTTATCTAAAATAAGCTCCGTCTGCCACTCTTCGGCTGATGTAATCAAGGTCCCATTGTACCCTGTAATAACCTTTGACTACACTACCAGTTTTGGAATTATCTACACACTTACTAACCATGCCACGTATATTCAAATCTAAATGATTTGCATAAGTGATAAAAGGCATGGACCAACAACTGAGTGTTTGGGCGCACCACTTGTCACACGTCTCCAGCCCAATAAACAAACCTGCACTGTCACACTCTGTCTCTAGCCTTCAAGATAATTTTGTATCCAAATGATTAGCTCTCCGGGGATTCTAGTCCAGCTAGTTGACTGGAGAACCTTGTTGAATGCCTGACTGAATACCATAAAGGCAACTAGGAGAAAGTGAGGACTGCAGATGCTGGAGATCAGAGTCAAGATCAGAGCAGTCCTGGAAATGCACAGCGGGTCAGGCAGCATCCGAGGAGCAGGAAAATCGATGTTTTGGGCAGGAGCCCTTCATCAGAAATGAGGTCACCAGTCTATACTTCCCTGGGTGTTTCCTTACTTTCTTAAATGATTGCACTACATTAGCCACAACCAGTCTTTTGGCTCATCACCCACACCAATTGTTGATCAGCAAAGGGTTTAGCAATCACTTCCCTAGTTTTAGGCAAAGTCATGGGATACAACTAATGAGGTGCCAGGGATTTATCCACCATTACATGTTTAAGATGTCCAGCACATCTCCTTGTGATTTAGACACTTTCCAAGACATTATTATATACTTTTCCAAGTACTATCATTTTTGGAGCCTTCTCCACAGTAAACACTGACACGGAAATACCCACATCTCCTGTGTTTCCACAGACAGACTACCTTGCTGAACTTTAACAAGCCCTATTCTCTCCCTAGTTAATCCTTTGACATTAAACTAGAAATTGTAGAATTTCTTCAAAGTCTTGTTAACCCTATTTCCAAAATGATCTTATGGCCAAAGTTAAAAATCACACAACACCAGTTTTATAGTCCAACAGGTTTATTTGGAAGCACTAGAGCAGCACTCCGAAAGCTGGTACTTCCAAATAAACCTGTTGGACTATAACCTGGTGTTGTGTGATTTTTAACTTTGTACAGCCCAGTCCAACACCAGCATCTCCCAATCATGATCCTATGTCCACATTTTTCAACCCTGATTTCCCCCTTCACGAGACTCCTACTGCCCTTATATTCCCGTAGGAATTCATTCGATTCCAGCTTTGTTTACCTGACATGTGACTCCTCTGTTTTCTTGACCAGAGCATCAATATGGCGAGTCATCCAGCAGTCCCTGCTTCTCACAGCCTTGTCCATCTCACTCAAAGGAGGACATTGGTCTCTGGACTCTCTTAATCCAATGTTTGAAGGCCTTTCACTTTCTAACCACCTCTTTCCCTGTGAGAAACGTCTCCCAATCAGCCTATCAAAGGACTTGCCTAACACTTTCAAAACTGGCCTTATTACAACTTAGAACTTTAACGTTTACATCAGGTCCTTTTTTCCATAACTATTTTAATACGAATAGTTAATGCGTAACAGACTTGAATGGATTCCTCCAGACCCACGATAATAGACTCACGAGGTTGATTGGCCTCCTCCTCTGCCTCTGTAAGCATTCAAGTTAGAATCCCTACAGTGTGGAAACAGGCTCTTACACCCAACAAGTCCAAAGAGTAACCCACCCAGACACATTCCACGACCTTGTATTTACCCCAACTAATAACTTACACTATTGGTAATTTAGCATGGCCAAATCACCGAACCAGCATATCTTTGGAGTGAGGGAGCTCTTTTCAGCTCCAGTCTATTCACTCCTTCCTCTTTCCACTCAGGTTAGTTGTGATACAGTTAATCTAGAAACTGATCTCTTTCCATGTGAGTGCTTTCCTCAAAATACACTTGTGTTTTTAAAAGGATCAATTTAACCAGGTTTTCTGGAATTAAGAAAGTGAGTTTATTGAGTACTAAACACAAGAAAAGATAATAATACAACGCCTATGCAAACAGATTAGAAATAAAAGATGTTTCTAGCTGCTAACTAGCTAGTTTCTAGCAATCAAAGTGAGAGAGTTTTTTTTTATCTGCAACACAGAGGCAACTGGGGCATAGTTCCTTGACTGTAACTTCTACAACATATCACTGTACGGCAGTGTGCTGCATCAGTGTCACCTGCTGCATGCACCAGCAGCTTACAAAGCAAACACACTGCAATTACTGCAACCAAGTAATCACATCTCAAAGTCAAGGAAGAATGGACCTCTGTGAAATCCAGGGGGATGGCTGTCACTCAGCTGCTCCCATCACATTCCAGGGCAACGTCCTACCTCAATCCAGGGAATTGGACATGGTCAGTTGGCTGCTTTCGGTGCTCAGGTTCAAGGGTTTTGTATCACACCAGTTCAAGGAGTAGGTCACAATCAGTCCTGCAGGTTCTGTGCAATCAGCCAGAGATTAGTGGTATGTCAGTTAGGGAGCTGCACAGAGATCTGTTAAGGTTTAGTTACTCAGCATTCAGGGCTGTCCTTCAGTGGAGAGGTTACAATCAGCCTTGAGGATCTGTTCACTGAAAGTCAAGACAAGTTAACCAGGGTTAGTGTTATGGTTGGGAATTCCATTCTCAGGATTAGAGGCAGCATGTTGGAATTTAGAGGGGACAATAATTATGACAAGTGCGAAATGAATGCAGGGAGACCATAACACATTGGAGAAGGTGGATTATTGTGGAAAGGAAGGTTATCAAAGGCCACCACCACCCGGACTTTGCTAGAGGCTCTGTTTTACTACATTTAACACAGCTGAATTGTAAGTCCAGGGCTCAGGGGATCATGTTGGGAGTTGAAGATTTGAACGCACAGAAGTTCAGAACTGAGAAAATCGTCTGGGAGTGCATGGAAGAATGGGAAGTGACCTGGATTACCAAACTGAGCCCATGGTTCATTCTGCGAATCATGTCCTGTGTTGCCTTCCATTTTCATTTACATTGGAAATATTCAACAGGAATGGAAAATGGTTGCTACTACAGCTAGCGGGTTGAGAAAATTTTTTTTAGCATCGGAGAATATGGTTTGTACCAGAGAACAATGTGAGGCTGTTGGAACAGGCAATTGTGTTCTCCAGGCACCTACATAAAACAGGTTAAAAAAATCTATTCATAGAATCCTGCACCTGAAAATTTATTTCAATAACACAACAATATTGGTATTGCCTATAATAAATTGATCATAGTCATCTCAATGAAACAGCCTCATCTCATGCAACCTTAAAATGTTATCTATGAGCCACAATCACAAAGACAATTCAAAGTCTCATAGGCTGCACAGGGATATGGAGCTGCCTTTCCTCACCTGTACTGCAAGTATTTGCTAACATGCTGTTATAAGCAATGTGACGTTTCTTGGGTGTTGTAGGGTGAGAGTCAAGGTTATCCTGCTACGCCTACAACCTCTGTATTTGCAAGACATGACTTGAGCTGCATGCGTCAGAATAAGGTCTACTATGTCCATGTATAGACAACTGTGCTTATCAAAATCCTTCATGTCCCACTGCATCATTGACTATGCTAAACCAGCATTGGTGTTTGATGCAAATGCAGTCTGCTCACATTACTAAGGACCTGTTCTTTGTTTGATATTCCTCACACAGGTTCAGTTGAAAGTGTGATGAATGGATCCAGTCACAGCAGAGGTTATTGTCACTGTGGCTGTGGTACTACAAAAGTGCAGAGAAATTGAGGAAGGACAAATGCTCCAGCAACCCGAGGACTAGAAGCAACATTTAATCACTGCCCAAAAGCTACCATGGAAAGCAATACTGCTTCACGAAAGTGACCAATGAATCAATGGTATTATGGATGCAATTTCTGACGTGTTACACTTTTTTTACCTCATTTGCCTGTAGTGAGGTCAGTGCTGCAGTCCAGTAGATATTTGCTAATATACCTGTCATCACCCAGGCACAGGTCAGTGTAGACCAAGGCTGAACATAGATACAATGCAGCCCATTCCTCCACCAAAGCCATTCTCATGTAGATAATGGGTGTGCTGAAGCTGAGGTCATGATCCTCAGGTTAGTCTGTGGGGGAACTTGTGGTATGCGCCAGACAGTGTGCCACATAATCCGAACACACTATGCCCCACACAGCTGGAGCAGGCAAAAAGGGGATGTGATAGACACGGATGAACTGGAAAAGAAGCAGGAACCTTTCAAGGAGGCAGACGAACACTGAACAGGAGGAAAGTAACTTTCAGAATGATGGATGGATTTGGCATCAGGCACAAGAAGCCAGATGGGATTTTGTTCACACCCACTCGCAACAGATATGAGCTGAGTGCTGTGATCACTCATTGACAGTAAACTTGCTGCTCAAATGGTAAGCAATCCTTATTCATTCCCAAAAGGAAATGCAGTTTTTATTTATCTTTTATTTTCCCCCATGTTGTTCAATAAAAGTTAATGTTTTCAACTGGTTGAAGATTTTCCAGTATATGATATGCCCACACTAAACAAAGAGAAGATGCTATGCTACACTGAGCACGAGAGAAAGAGTAGCTCATTAAAAAACAAGGCTAGAAACTTTGTGTGTCAAAAAATGTAGACCCTGTAGATGGGAGCAGCTCAGTGTCATGTGTAGTGTGTGTGATGATGGTTTCTTTAGCCTATTGTACTGCTTCATCTGATCACAGGATTTGCCAATTCTTCATTGTCTTCTGCTATTACATTCATGGTAGAGTATAATGCAAAGGACGGTAGTCTCTGTAACTTTATTCTTGCAGATGCTGTTAATATGACAGTCAATGGGGCAGCATGGTGGCTTAGTGGTCAACCCTGCTACCTCACAGCATCAGGGACCCAGGTTCGATTCCAGCTTCGGGTGTGGAGTTTGCACGTTCTCCCTGTATCTGCATGGGTTTCCTCCGGGTGCTCCAGCTCCCTCCCATAGTCATAAAAATGTGTAGGTTAGATGAATTGGCCATGCTAAATTGCCCATAGTGTTAGGTGCATTAGCCAGAGGGAAATGGGTCTGGGTGGGTTACTCTTTAAAGGGTCAGCTTGGGCTGAAGGGCCTATTTCCACACTGTAGGGAATCTAATCTAAACATCAGGTAATGATGTAAAATAGTAATACATTTATGAAATTGAGCTTCTATTTCCAATGAAGTGTCATTTATGTCAACTATGCATCCACAGAAGCATTACCTTTTTTTTGTTTCCTTTCTACTATATGTGCTAAGGGCTACTTCTGGATTGCAGCAATTGATCATATGCTCACATGGGTTTTCAGTATGAGGCCAACCACAGAAATCTCTCAATGTCTCAGCAGTTGAGAATACTTCTGCTCACGGAGATAAGCTCTCCATGAAACTCACTGAAATTGGCTCTTGGCTGATATTTGTTAAAGTACATCCCATTGTTTTTGTTGCTAAAGGAACTTTAAAACCTTCATTTTCAAACAACGGACCAATGTCATGGCTCTCACTCACTATCCTTGCAAGTGCTTTCATACATTAATTGCTGAGTGGAGACTTATTTCAATTTTTTAAGTAAACACTATTTCAATTGTATGAAAAGGGTTGCTTGCCAACATTTTATTTCACAGGATTAATCATGTATTCCCCATTTTTCCTTGATATTCTGTATAACAAACCTGTTGTCATTCCGTAATAAATTACAATTCCAACAATTCTGTTGATAAAAATATTTACGAATGTTGAACTGGCAGAAATTGAAGTGTTATCAAAATGAATCTTGCCTATGTCTGGGAGACACAGATTAAAAGAGCAGACAGTCTCTCAAAGCTACAGGGCAAAGTGGCAACATGCAGCTGGCTTCTTAATTTTCATGAAGTGCTGAACAATACAAAATTGCACAGCTTCCAAGGCCGTTACAGGGAGGAATGTTCACTAAATTACAGCGATAGGTACAAAAGACAATCAGTGTCCCAACTATCAGAGTTGCAGCACGAGAGGAATAGTGAGACAAAGTGAAAACTTGGCAATTTCAGCCAAATCCTAATGTCAGATAAAGCAGGAAAATAGATTACAGGGATCATCAGTCTCATCTTCAGGCTGCTCACTATGCATGACATTGAGCTTCTCTGATCTACAACATCCACGACTTTGACACTCACCAAGTTTCTCATCTTGATTTTGGAGCAGAAGGAGTATTGACGGAGTCAGCGTTCGTTGTTCTTAAACTGGCCAACCAGTTCCAGTAAACGCACATGTGCATTTGAACACAGAAATCCAGAAGAGGCTGTTCAACTTGTACCATTTATTTAGTAGTTTTACCATGTTGGTATCATTTTAAGGTACTGGGTTTTTAAACAGGTGAGATGGACTTATGTTGCTCTAGGAGTAAATATTAAACAAGAAAAGCTGAAGCCTGACCATTCCAGAATACATAACATGCCAATGGCACAATCTCTCAATTATTGCTAACCAACCTCTGAAATTAACTTTTGCTCGTGTGGAGTCATAATCCTTTAGCTAAATTGAAAATAATTACGAGAGAAGAGCAACAATTTTTGTTTTTAATCTTTTATCCATTTCTCTTGCTCCCATCTTTCTTTCCCATTCTTTTTTTTTAATTTGGCATTGAATTAAACATTCGGATGAGCACTTCTTGGTTTAGACTCTGGGACACTATTCTAAATTGTTCAAAACTCATTAAATTAAGCGTTAAAACAGGCCCTGCTGTGTGTCCCAGTAAGGGTTCTCTATTTTGGTTTGTGGGAAAATATTGGTTATCAAATGTACACGTTTATCAGATCCCATGAAAACAAAATGGCTTTTTAATTATTGCAAGTTCCAATAAAAATGTGAGAATGAAGGATTGGCACCGTTCCTTGCTGCTGAACACGAAACCTCGGCCAATATTTCCCCAGTACGTTTGTCACTTGTGTGATATACATGAAAAAAATTGATTCCTAATTGACTGTTTGTGAAAAAGTCAATTGACTACAGAATAATTATTGTCAACTGAAGATAGAAGAAATAAAGAACTTGTATTTATATCACTGAATATCACGATGTCTCAACTTGTTTTATTATCAATTAAGTACTGTTTGAAGAATAGTCGCTCTTGTAAAGTAAGGAAAACAGGTGACAAATTGATTATGAGATCAAAGACCTGCTAATGGTGGAAATTTGAAATAGACATCCACAGAATTGCTGGAAATGATCAATAAATCCAATAATGTGTGTGGATAGAGAAACAGATACCCCTATTTCCATTCCTGGGTTGAGAGCACAGAAAGAGCATATTTCTTAGTCCTATGACCCTGAGCAAGGAAAAGCTGGCTCAGCAGATCAGATTTTCAATCTGGGGTGGCGAGGTTATCAAGGAAGTAGGCAGTCCAGAAGTGGACTGCTACTGTACTGCCATTCAGTGAAATAAACAAAACATACCTCTTCAGCCCTCGGCCCACATAATCTTCTTCCCCTCACCAACCACCCCCACCTCCAACACATGCTCAATCCATGCCAGCACGTTACCTCATAAGTGCCACCCGATTTTACCCATTCCCCCATGGCTCATCATGCCCCCCTTTGTAAACATATGACAGTATACTCACCTGGTCCATTACAAACCCTATGCCAACTTGGTATCAATTCATGCAATCCCATTCCCCCATTTTTCCTTTCTCTGGTTTCCCCTTTCCATATCATCTTACCTATTATCCTACCTGGGATAATTTTATGAGCTATGTGACAGAAAAGGTTGCATTATATCTATTAGCAATATCGCCATTTGAAAAATTCTCATTGGTAAAAAATATCAATGCATGCCATTCCTTCAATTAATCTCTTATGAATATTAATTATTATTTAGCATTAGGAGTTATTTAATAGCATTGACCGCTCTTTTGACAGATTGACAGTCTGTTGACAGCTTTGTCATTTTTTAATAAAGTCACAAATACATTGAACAATGCCGATCATTACCAGAACCATCGAATCCAAGAGGAGTTGACACACCTGCCTCCCCCAAAGAGTTCAATAATTTTAGACCATAAACTGTGTCCCTTCATTAGCTTCTGTTCTATTTGCACACTCCAGTCATAATCTTGTTTTTCATGTTTTTAGTTTCAGACACAACTTTTCATGGTTTTGCCATTTGCACCCACAACTGAACCAATCTCGTTTTGTTATAACTGTTACCACTCCCTTTGCCTTTTGTGTAATGAAATATTTTATCAAACAATCACTCTTGCCTTTAACTCTATCACCCAGAACTCCTCTGCTGTTTTACCCTTTCCCTTTTCATTCCCTCAAAACATCTTCTTTCAGTTCTGAAAGAAGTTCCTTGATCTGATTTTTTTCCCTCTGTTTCTCTCTGCCAATCCTGCTGAGTATTTCTAAAAATTTCTGATTAATCTAAGTTTTGATATATTGAATAGAACAATTTCACAATTAATTGTGCTCTTTGGGGGAAAAGTTTCTTTCTTTGACATCTGGACTAGCCTCTATTGACTTCTGAATCTCCAAATTACTACAATATATCCCAGCAAGCTCAATCACTACTGCTTAGAGATTTCCAGCAAATATGCTGGTAAAAAAGCTTGCAAATTGGCTATTTAAGCAAAACCTTTTCTCCCCATTGATTAGATGAAAGAAGCTTTTATTTCTGCCAAGTCTTCTTCCCAACAGAAATGTTTTAACCATGTTTTAAGTGCATTGAAGTTGAAGAAATGACCTGTGAAAATACTGTACGTATTTAGTTTAGAATCTGATTCACTTGCTGTTTAATTTTTGTTCTGCAGAAATGTTCACATCCATGTTGATTTTCCATCTGGGGGAAATGCTCTAGTAAGTTGAAAATTCATTGCTCAACAGATTGGCTATGTCAGTTTTTCCTCCATAATGGGATATTTCTGCTAGCAGCTTGACTGAAGGTTGATCGCGCACTGTTAACCATGTCAGAATGGCTGTCAGATGCCCTTGTTTGATGCCCTTATTGGATGCTGTATTTTTCCATTGCTTAAAATCATTGTGGATACGCTGTTGCAACAAGCAAGTCACTAAATGGAAAATAAAAATAAGGTAATGACAACATGGCAAATTAAGTGTTCCTTCTATCAGCATTGTGAAAAAAAAGTATTTAGTTTGACTAATATGAAAGCAAAATTCAATGAAAACATATTGGATCCTTTAGAATTGTATCCATCTGTAAGACATTGCATAGTTTTTGAAACAGAAACTATACATTGTAATGTGAAAAGTATGATTTTACCATGAAGTATTGACATCTATCAATTATTTTATTTACACCTATATACATCACCTTTATTAAAAAAGTGTTAAATAGGAATAATTGTTTCTGTATCAAATCATTTATAACATTACACAAAATAGCTGCTGTATTAAATAGTAAGGTGATTATTGCAATTCACTGTAAATGTTAAAACTGCATTCAGCCTTGAAGACACTCATTGGAGTTCAGGCAGGTGTCTTTCCTGTGATGGGGCCCAGCAGCAGCACTGACAGATTGCAGCACTATCAGCTGATATGTCCGATTACCCTTTCTTATGGATCCAAAAAGCCAACACAGCATGAGAGCTGAATTAATGCGCAGATAGGCCAGAATGCTAGAATTTGATAACTGAGCCTGTCAAGAACACACAGAAGGTCAGCGTATATCTGGACACAAACTATTGCAAACAATTTATTGGCCGATTCAGCATCCATCAACAGAGTGCTGTCATTTATCATAGTTGCACAGACCTGACAAGTATAAACTTGATTAATATGTTCTAACCATTTTCAGAATTTTGCTCCATAAATCATTTTTAGAGTCAATATGTACCTTTTTATGAATGTCTAGCCAATTAGAAAATCCCTGTCTATATAGAAGAGCAATTTTGAACCTGAAGTTGACTGGCTTCAGTTCCAACACAAACCACAATGACAAAACCTTTTGCTTTGCTCAACAAGGTCATGTCTATCCTCCTTTAAAACTGTGAGATAAAGAAAGGTTCTTTTAAGTTTAGGTGACACATCTCTACCCACAAGAAACAGTTCTCCATATAAGAGACTGTCATTTGATAACTGAAATATAGAGTTGCACAGAGAGAACACCAATGAGTAATAAGCACACTTAACTCTGGATAAGCATCATTTTTGATCTAAAGTTTCATCCACTCTGCAAGTTTTTTTCTAATCCTTCCTAGTCTGCGCTTAAACTATTTGGAGATAGGGAGCAGAAAATCTACACGTTTGGTACACTCAAACTCTAAACAGCAACAGACATTGCTGGAACAACTGAATAAGTCTGGCAGCATCGATGGATAGGAAGCAGAGGAAACCTTCAACATTTCACCATCAAAGTCCTGCATTACACTCTTGAACAGCACTGTAGGAATACATTTAACGCACAGATTGCCGTGGTTTAAGAAGGCAGCTCACAACTGTCTTCTTGAGAGTAATTAGAGATCAGGAATAAATGCTAGCCTTGCGAGCACAGCCTCCCTTTTGTGAATGTATCAGAAAGGCCTGAACAGTTTGACTGACAGTTGCTGCAGTTCTGGTGGGTTAATCTCCTTAATCAGGGTCTTTACTCTTTGCTACTGACAATGTGGTCACAACAACTAAAGAGTGGATGAAGTTTAATAATGATAACTGCCAGTTAATGCTTTTGCAAAAGAGAGAAGGATCATTTTTGCAAATGTATTATAGAGATTTGCTGTGTACATGGCGAACATAGTGTGGGAAAAAGATCTGCCACCCTGCCCACCCACAGCATAACCACCAAAATGAACACAGAAGCAAGTTTGTGAAGGTTTGTAGCTCAGGTTGAGGTTTAGGGTGTAGGTTTGCTCGCTGAGCTGTAGGTTTGATATCTAGACGTTTCATTACCTGGCTAGGTAACATCGTCAGTGGC
>NC_057724.1:20815345-20821156 GCF_004010195.1 Chiloscyllium plagiosum
GTGTCTTTTTGTGGCTAGCTGGTGTTCGTGTATCCTGGTGGCTAACTTTCTTCCTGTTTGTCCTACGTAGTGTTTGTGGCAGTCCTTGCATGGAATTTTTATAGATGACGTTGGTTTTGTCCATGGGTTGTACTGGGTCTTTTAAGTTTGTTAGTTTTTGTTTGAGAGTGTTGGTGGGTTTGTGTGCTACTAGGATTCCGAGGGGTCTTAGTAGTCTGGCTGTCATTTCTGAAACTTCTTTGATGTATGGTAAGGTGGTTAGGGTTTCTGGCTGTGTTTGGTCTGCTTGTCGTGGTTTGTTCTTGAGGAATCTGTGCACTGTATTTTTTGAGTATCCGTTTTTCTTGAATACGTTGTATAGGTGGTTCTCCTCTGTTTTCCAAAGTTTATCTGTGCTGCAATGTGAGGTGGCTCATTGGAATAGTGTTCAGATACAGCTTCGTTTGTGTGTGTTGGGATGGATGCTGGTGTAATTAAGTATTTGGTCAGTGTTTGTCGGTTTTCTGTATACGCAGGTTTGTAGTTCTCCGTTGTCCATTCTTTCAACTGTGACGTCCAGGAACGGACACTATTCCAATGAGCCACCTGAGGCAGGACCATGCTAACACAATGGGCCTGCCGGAACAGTCCTTCTTGTGGATTTTGGGGAGTTGGTAGAAACGGGCTGTCCGGGCTTGGGAGACTATGAGGTTGGAAGCTGTGGGGAGGAGGCATCCAGAGGAAATGAGGTCAGTCACGGTGTTGGAGACAATGGCTTGATGCTCAGTGGTGTGGTCATGCTCCAGGGGGAGGTAGGAGGAGGAATCTAAGAGTTGGCGCTCAGCCTCTGTGAGGTAGAGGTCAGTACACCATACGACAACAGCACCCCCTTTGTCAGCAGGTTTGATGACAAGGTTGGGGTTGGACCTAAGGGAGCGAAGGGCAGAAAGTTCAGATGGAGAGAGGTTTGAATGGGTAAGAGGGTTAGAGAAATTAAGGCAGCCAATGTCCTGTTGACAATTGTCAATGAAAAGATCGAGGGCAGGAAATTGTCCTGGCGGGGTGTCCAATTAGAGGTGGAATGTTGGAGGGATGTGAAAGGATCTTTGGAGCAGGGGGAGGGCTCTTGCCCAAAGAAGTGAGCACGAAGGCGAAGGCAACGGCAGAAGAGCTCAGCATCATGTCGAGCCCGGAATTCATTCAGGTGGGGATGTAAGGGTACAAAGTCGTTTGCTGAGAACAGCACGCTCAGCCTCAGAGAGGGGAAGATCAAAGGGTATGGGACTGGAAGAGATGGGATTCGAGGGATTGGGACTGTTGGAAGGTGGAGGGTGGGCAGGGGTGTGGATGAGAAGTTGAAGCTTGCGTTCCTTAACACCTGCAAGAAACAGAAAAAGTTTGGAGCTAAGGTGTCGAATAATACAAAGGATGAACTGAAACTGTGGACCAGGACAGCTTTGAGAGAGAGTAAGTTGGTGCTGCTGGAGAGAGGTATCGAGTGCTTTCATGTGGCGGCGCATGGCCCTGAGTGTAGCTTTTAGGATGCGGCGAGAACAGCAGTTGGAGAAATGTTGTATATCGTGCAAGTACCTGTAATCCTGGAAGCTGCATGAAGGGTGGAATTTGAGTTGAAATCCACATGGAGTAAGTCGGAGGCGAAGACAGTCACTGAGGAAGAAAATATGGCTGTGGAAGCAACACATTGACAGCTTTCAATTCGCAGGCCCTAACCACCTTCTATTCACCATGGATGTGCAATCTCCATCCCACACCAAGACGGCTTGAAAGCTCTTCGCTTCTTTCTTGAAAAGAGGCCCGAACAATCTCCATCCACCACTACTCTCCTCCGCCTGGCTGAACTTGTTCTCTCTCTCTCAACAACTTCACCTTCAACTCATCCCATTTTCTCCAAATCAAAGATGTAGCAATGGATACCTGCATGGGTCCTAGCTATGCCTGCCTTTTCATGGAGTATGTGGAACCTTTCTTGTTCCAGGCGCACCTGGGTCCCCTTCCATAACTGCTTTATCGGTACATCGATGACTATTTCGGTGTGGCTTCACGCTCTCGTCCTGACCTGGAAAAATTCATAAACTTTGCTTCCAGTTTCCATCCCTCCATCACCTTCACCTAGTCCATCTCCGACACTTGCCTTCCTTTCCTTGACCTTTCTGTCTCCATTTCTGGCAATAGTCTATCCAGTAATATCCATTACAAGCCCACTGACTCCCACAGCTATCTGGACTACAGCTCTTCTCACCCTACGTCCTGTAAGGACTCTATCCCATTCTCTCAGCTCCTTCGCCTCCGCCACATTTGTTCCGATGAGGCCCCTTTCCAAAGTGGCGCTTTTAATATGTGCTCCTTCTTCTCCAACCGTGGCTTCCCACCTACAGTTGTTGACAGGGCTCTCGACAGCGTGCGGTCCATCTCCCGTGCCATGACCCTCACCCTATCCCTCCCCTCCCATAACAAGGATAGGGTCCCTCTTGTTCTCATCTTTCACCCCACCAGCCTTCACATGCAAAGAATAATCCTCCGCCATTTTCGCCAACTCCAATACGACGCCACCACTAAGCACATCTTCCCTTCCCTCCCCCTGTCTGCATTCCGCAGAGATCGTTCCCTGGACGTGTATTTGAATAGGCAGGGTTTAGAGAGACATGGGTCAAATGCATGCAATCGCGGCTGGATCACTTGAAGATATCTGTTCGGAATGGACGAGTTCGACCGGAGACTGTGTTTTCAGTGCTGTCCATATCTAATGAGCTCTATGATAGTGCAGGTGAAATGATAAAAAAGATAAATAAAATCAATGAAGTAAAATTGTCTCAAGTTGTTGAATTCAAACAACTTCAGGTAATTTTATTTCAATTATTTTATTTATCTTTTTTATTTGTGTTTTTTTCATTGTTCTGTAACTCTTATTTCTTGATTGTCTCTCTTTCTCTCGCTCCCCACTCTCTCAATATCTTTTTCCTTTCCTCTTCCCACTTTGCTACCCTTCTCCCCTGTTTTCCATTTTGTCTCTGCTTCACCCATCCCCCCCATCCCCCACATATTTTGTCACATAGCACTGGCTTTAGCCTTGGTCATTCACAGCTCCTATCTCCCTATAATCTCTCCATACACTGTTATTATCACCTCTTTATTGGTACCTTTGCTTCTGGAGCCATGACTCACCTTCTCTCAGCCTCGTATAAATACCTCCTTATTTCTCCCCTTTTTTTTAGCTTTGACAAAGGGTCAGTTAGACTCAAAACGTCAGCTCTTTTCTCTCCTTACAGATGCTGCCAGACCTGCTGAGATTTTCCAGCATTTTCTCTTTTGGATTATTTGGCAGTTATTTCTTTTGAATATCTGCATTTCTTTCAAGTCAACAAACAGACTTGCATAAGAGCTTGAACAATAATTTGACATGAGCGATGGGAAATACTTTTTTAGTTGAATAGTCACCATATTTGGCAAAGTTCGAAACTAAAATCAAACAAATTAATCATGAGTTTTCACCAGTGTCCCATATAATTGTTAGCATAGAAGTGGTATTCGAAGGGGGTGATTAAAAACTTGATTGAATTAATGAGTTCATAGAGCAGCTTAAAGGAGAAGAGGAACATGGAGAAACAGAGGATTTTAGAAAAAGAATTGGTCAATGTGTGCCCTAGGTGGCTCTGTCGACAACCACCAATGGTGACATGAAGTCTTGGTAGGATAAAGGCAGGGGGGTGATGTAGGTACAATGAGAGTTATAGGCAAAACAGTCTTTTGAACTGAAGTTGAAAAGACAGGAACCAGATGCAAGAGCAATTGAATGGTCAAGTCTGGAAATGATTCAGGCATTGAGATGGAAAAGGATTGGGTACCAATGCCCTCTTTTTCAATAAACATGAAATGGCCAAGTATTGTCTTAGCATTCTGGAAGAAAGGGTTGCATAACCAATAGTGTGGCTAAGAAAAGGTTTGTATGAAGTCACCCTTATTTATCTCACAACTATTATAGAGTCAAGCTACTCAACAGTGACCAGTATGGTACTTTCAGAGATAACACATTACTGTGAAAAGGATGACATAGATAATGACAATCATTTCAAAGTAATTAGATGAATAATACAAAATGTAATAATCTAACAAACTTGACCCAAACATGGCAAACAACTTATTCTGCAAGATTACAATTAAATGGTTTGGTGTGACTATGAACTGTCAAATTTTCACAAAATAAATATTTTAAGGTTAAAATAAACCTCAAAATAAACTGAGTTTTAGACTAGAAAGTATTCAGTCAGTGGGCTTGTTACACTGAGAAACATTGAGATATCATGTAGTGATTTCAGTTCAGACAGCTTACAGAATATAGTGATCATTATATTCAGGAAGCCTTCCCCTCAAAATGCATTAGAGTATTTTTAATTAGTCTTACTAAGGGCCTAATTATTGATTAACATATCTAGTAAACATTAATCTAGTTAGAAGTTAATATAACATCCCATGTAACCACAACTTCCAAGGCTAATTATAATATTTTAAATTATAATATTTTAAATAATGCGTACATAGACTCATAGAGATGTACAGCATAGAAACAGACCCTGTGTCCAACCCGTTCATCCCAACCCAATCTAGTCCCACCTACCAGCACTGGCCCATATCCCTTCAAACCCTTCCTATTCATATACCCATCCAAATGCCTCTTAACTGTTGCAATTGTACCAGCCTCCACCACATCCTCTGGCAGCTTATTCCATACACGTACCACCTTCTGCGTGAAAAAGTTGCCCCTTAGGTCTCTTTTATATCTTTCCCCTCTCACCCTAAACCTATGCCCTCTAGTTCTGGACTCCCCGATCCCAGGGAAAAGACTTTGAGAGATTCCAGGCTCATATTACTTTTGTTTTGCCTTGCCATTTGGTGCAGACATAAAGGCAGGAAGCATATCGTGGTTGTTAGCAGGTCTCAGTCAAGTCAAGGGAGATAGCCTTTGGTCAGTGGGTCCTGGCACAATGGCAGCTTCTAATACCAGTCCAGGGGTATGGACATGGGCAGTGAGTCAGACTGTCAGAATCAGGACAGTCTTCATTTAAAGGGGAAGGAGCAGGCAGCTCATTACCTGTCTTCACTCTTCCTGCCCTGTTGAGGGCTACTTTCCTCCTGGAATGAGAGAGTGCCAGGTATTTTCGGAGTTGATACTCTTTAGATAGTGTAGAGGGCAGGCAGGGTTAGTGGTGTCAGGGGTTCGGCTGGTTGAGAATAGTGAGAGCTTAGATTAGATTCCTTACAGTGTGAAAACAGGCCCTTCAGCCCAACAAGTCCACACCAACCCTCCAGCTCACCTATCCCCACCTCCACCCCCAAACCTGAAGAAGAGCTACACCTGAAACGTTGACTTCCCCCCTCCTGATGCTGCCTGGCTTGCTGTGTTCTTCCAGCCTCAGACTTGTCTACTTTGGTTTCCAGCATCTGCACTTTTTTTGTCTCCTTCAGAGGGTTAGTGCAAACTCGATGGGTCAAATACTTTCCACTGTTATGAGGATTACATGATTCTATAAATCAAGTGCAGACCCTCTTATTCTCTCAGGGCATTCTGCAGATTGCCAGCGCCTCCACATCTACTCTGCCTGTGACCTTCAACCTTGGCAAAATCCACCGTACGAATGCCTCGGGGTTGCCTGCCCAAAATTCCAAAGTCAACTGGCTCCCCCATAGCTCCTTCCATCTCAACTGCAGCCCCTAAGACTGACCCTAGGCATAGTGGATGGGAAATGAAAAAGTAAATACTCTAATGGCTCATAGTTGATAATGTTAAGACCATAAGACATAGGAGCAGAAGTTAGG
>NC_057724.1:20822112-20857556 GCF_004010195.1 Chiloscyllium plagiosum
CCTGGCACCAGGGAAGCAACACACCATTCTGCTTTTTCTCTGTTGGCCACAGAAACGTCTGTCTGTACCTCGGACTACAGAATCCCCTAACACAATTGATCTCTTGGAACCTGACATACCCCTTGTTGCATTAGAGCCAATCTCAATACCAGAAAGTTGGCCGTTTGTGCTACGTTCCCCTGAGAATCCATCACCTCCTACATTTTCCAAAACAGCATACCTGTTTGAAATGGGTATATCCACAAAATACTCCTGCCCTAGGAGCTGAACTCTCTTACCTTTCCTGGAGTTAACCCATCTATGTGACTGTATCTGAGGCATTCCCCCCTTCCTATAACTGCCATCCATCACATACTGTTGCTGTTGCAAATTCCTCATCGCTTCTATCTGTCTCTCCAACCGATCCATTCAATCTGATAAGGTTCACATCCAACAGCATTTATGGCAGATATAATCCACAGTAAGCCTTAAACTCTCGTTAAACTCCCACATCTGACAGGAAATACATATTATACGCTCTATTAAAGGCCATTTTTGCTCCTTCACAATCTACAGACCCAGAAAATAACACTGTCTTATTCCTCTACAAACACTGGCCCAGGTTAAATTAATAGTTATGGCTTATATTTTAAGTTTAATCAAGAGACATATCTCCAAAAACATACAATCAAGAAAGGACTCACTCCAGAATCACTTTCTCAATTCAAAAATATTTAAGATTCTGTTATCTGTAACATACATGTCATACAACCAAGCATTTCTCCCTCAGTAAGAAATGTTTTAGTGGTTAGGGGATGTGCACCAACGTAACTTCCAAAGCCTGGAATTTAATGATTCAAAGCTGTTTTCCTACTGAGTGTCAATGTACATGGAAGGGACAGGCAGTGCTCATGAGCTTTCTATTGTCCTACAGGAGCCAGGAACGAAGAAATAGGAGATGCAACCATTGTCGATATAGACCATTTCAAAGAAAATTCTGAATACATCAGCTTTGCAGAAAGTGAGATTCTGCAACAGAGGGAAAGCATGGCTGCAATTTCTGAATTGTATAACCACGCTTGCACTGTAGAGGAAGATCAGCTTGTTAACATCTTGTTTTAGCATAATCTACAGAATGCAATAGCAATGCACCAGAGACACTTGCAGATCGCTCAGCTTCAGCAGCTTATAAAGGACACATGGTTGCTCTTAACATGTTACTGCAACTCTGTTTGAGGAGAAATGAGAGAAAAGATGTTTTTGAATATTGCACTGCTCAATGTAATAGCCTTAGACATTCTGCTAGTGGAGATCCTGCAGAGAAGGATGGGTTTTTTTTAAGATGATAAGGGATACCTTGGGGATCAAAATGGGACTTGGATAGTGAAGAGGCTTGAGATGACCTTTATCCATAGAAGTTCCCATATGGCCACTGTCTAAATCAACTGCTCACATTTAAATTCTTATTGCCAGACTTCATTTGCTGACCTCTATTTAAACCAGGGGAAAAGGGAGGTACTTAGTGCGGAAGAGTGTGGTGCTGGAAAAGCACAGCCGGCCAGGCAGCATCCGAGAAGCAGGAGAATTGACAGTTCGAGCATAAGCCCTTCATCAGGAATGATGAAGAGCTTATGCTCTAAACGTTGATTCTCCTGCTCCTCGGATGCTGCCTGACCAGCTGTGCTTTTCCAGCACCACACTCTTCAACTCTGATCTCCAGCATCTGCAGTGCTCACTTTTCCCCAGGTTCTTAGTGCTGCTAAGCCAAATAGATTGTTTTTTTTTAAGCCACACCAACCTTAATTGGCCATCTATTTAGAAGAGAGTATCTTTGCGTGAATTAGCAAGGTACATGTCATCAGTCTTCACTGTAGAAAATGACCAATAAAGCCAATGGACGAGACAGTGATGCCAAGGATAGGTGAGGTTCTTCAGCAACTCATCTAGGAGAAGGACAACCCAAAAAATCAGCCTGCATCCTTTCAGCTGTTGTTTTAGCTGTGCTGAACAAGGGAGTGGGGCGAGAGTCTACATAAACCCCTCCCATTTAAATATCAGCAGAATATTGAGCAAGTCAGCCAGAACTAAGGCCTGTGATGATAGAGAAGTAATGACAGGTTCAGGTAAGATGCTTCTGGCAGTTTCCAGTCATAACTTTCCACTAAGGTGGCCTCAAAATGGCAGATTGGCCATGGACGGATTGGCACCAACATGAACTTTGTATCTTGTAGGGACATTGCGGATTATTTTAGGTACTGCATTTCTCTCCCTAATCTGAGAAATGATGTGGAGGTGCCAGTGCTGGGCTGGGGTAGACAATGTTGAAAATCACAGAGCACCAGATTATAGTCCAGCAGGTTTAATTGGAAGTAGTTTTATTTGGAAGCAGGTAGCTGATGAAGGAGCAGCAGTCTGAAAGCCAGTATTTCCAAATTAACCCGTTGGACTGTAACCTGGTGTTGTGTAATTTTTAACTTAATCTGAGAAAGAGGAAGCAGAGGAACCTGCTCTTGGAGCAAGCAGAGAAACTAAAAGCATAAATACACTCCAGATGTAAATACTGGCATGAATAATGCTGTTGAATCAGGGACAGGGACTGTTCTTTTTGAGGTGCAGAATGCTGGTCTAACCATTCAATTGAAATATTGTGCCTTTAGAGATTAAACCTAAGGCATTTGGCACAGATTCAAGCCATAAAAGAAACTTGTTGTAACTATTATTAAAGATGTGACCAAGAGGAGGCAAAAACTGAAACACAAACTAACTACAGGAATTTACTTATTTGTTCAAGAGATGTGGGTGTTATTGGCTGGGTCAACATTTATTTGCCAATCCCTAATTCCCCTGAGAATGTGATGATGAATACTGATATCTTGGAATACAATACTGCCATTAAAGGTTCTTGGAAAATGTTAAATGATGTTGCTTACAAGCATGGCATTTGCAGTCCTAGGATTCACTAAATGGAAGCAAAGAGTCTAGTTTGGCAAGCATGACCTAGCTATAAGCAAGCTCCTGGACAAAGTCTACAGCTAACAAGAAATCACTGGCAAGGAATATCTGATACTCTTGCATAACAAAAACATGCTGCATCCCAAAACAACAATAATGAATGATGGTGAGAAAATGAGGTTGATGTACTTCAAGATGTTGGTGATAAAAATGACCTGAAGACTTGACAATCAGTCCAAGAATACAAAGCTAGTGGAGTGACAATTATCCTTTGAACAGATGGTAATCAGCTTGTAAGAAGTAGGCTTGAGATTCTCTCTTGTTGGGCAAGGCACTTCAGCAATTTCTCAAACCAAGAATTAATTTGCACATTGATACCACAGGCCCACAGTGGAAGAGCTTGCTCTCAATCCTTCTCAAACAGAACTCACAAGTGTCATTATGCAGCTTTACATGGGGACGTCACTTTGACCTGATGGCATTCCACCTGAAGTGTTTCAGTATGGAGGAACACATGTAATTAGTAAAACTCACAAGCCTCTTCTGAATAATCTGTAACCAATGTTCAAGTTGCCTCAATAACGCACCTTATTTTAAAATAAAGATCCAGTTTATCAGGCAGGGGGGTTTACATCAATTCTTATGGATGTGAGATTTGGAAAACTTACAAGCAGCACGTGCTGGCTGAGAGAGTAATATCAGGTGACATGACATAATTATCAGGAGGATGACATTCTTGTACCAGATTTACAGTTACTTTAGAACCCTTACATAATATTACACTATCATTAGCAATGCTATTTTCTATATGTTAACAAATGTAACATATGCCACAAACAGTTGGTGTCCGATTGAGACAGATATTTTGACTATTAACAACTAACTGTGTACACTAATATGGCATTGCATTACGAATTAAATCAGCCTGTTTGGAAATGTTATGATGCACCTCTGTTGCAGATGGGGCTTGAACCTGGGCCTTCTAGTTCAGAGATAAGGACAGTAAAACTGTGCCACAGGAGTGCTCTATCCTGGGTTATGTGCTTACTTAGATTACTATTACTGTTTATAGTAGAGGACACGTATAGCAGTCCATAAATGCTAAATAACCAGGGCTGAAGCTGGGTTGGTAGGAGGAAACAAATACAAATCTATTACTAGAGGAAAAGTATTGATGAAATCAATGGAGGCAAAGGTCAATACGTCTCTGGACCTGATGGGTTGCATCCTAGGATTTTAAAGGGAATAGCTTCAGGGAAAATTGATGTATTGGTAATAATCTTTCATAAGTCCTCAGATTCTGGTAAATGTTCCAAAGGATTGGAAAGCTGCTAATAGTGCCTTGTGCAAAAAAGGAAAGGATGAAAATAACAAGTTAACTATAGGCCAGTAAGCTTTCTCTTTGTCATTGAGAAAATGTTAGAGTCCATTATAAAAGGCATAATAGTAGAGCTATTATTAAGAATTTTTCTGAATAATAATTTCAAATTATGATTTAGATACACATAGTATGATCAAGCAGAGTTAGCATGCCTTCATGAAAGGGAAATCATGTTGAAAACATTATTAGAGTTCTTTGAGGAGATAACAGACAGAATAGATAGAGGAATCAGCAAATGTGATAAATTTGGATTTCTAAAAGGTGCTCAACTGAGTACCATACTTAATGAAATGAGCCCACAGAGTTGCAAGTGGTATATTAGAATTGATAGAGGATTGGCTAACTAAAGAAGACAGAGAGTTAGGATAAAGCAGACAATTTCAGGATGGCAATCTGTAATTCATGGAGTTCTGAAGGGAACAGTGCTGCAGCCAAAATTATTTACAACATATATTAATCATTCAGAAGACAGAAGAGAATGTACGATAGCCAAGTTTGTGGGTCACACAAAATTAGGTGGCAAGGCAAATAGTGAGGATGACACAAATGGACAACAGTGGAATATAGGCAAGTTGGGTGAACGGGTGAAAATTTGGCAGATGGAATATCATTTCAGAAATTGTGAGGTATGTATTTTGGTAACAAGAATGGAGAAATACGAGAGAAAGCTGCAGCACAAAGGGATTTGAGGATCCTTATACCTGAATCATATACAGGTAGCACCCAAATTCAGCAAGTAATGGGGAGACAAATGGATTGTTAGCCTTCATTTCAAAGGGAACGGTGAATAATATTGGGAAATGTTGCTAAACTATACAAGGCACTAGACAGGCACAGCTGAAATGCTTATCTAAGTAAAGATATATTAGCATTAGAGCAGTTCGGAGAAGGTTCACAAAGTTAATTTCAGATATGGAGATATTTTCTTGAGCGGAGAAATTGAGTAGGCTGGGCTTCAATTGATTGGAATAAGGGAAGAGAAGATATATGAGTCAGGATGGGTAGTTGTCATGGATTTCCTTGAGTGAACATTGTGCCATTTTTTGTGTTCTGATTTGTGTGTGGCATAGGGGGTAAGACTGGCATGTGCATGAATGGTTGTACAAACATGGCATTGTAGTTTGCAGCACCATGCCTCAGATCACAAATGCAATAAAGGTGCTGAGGCAGCAGTGATGACCTGCTTCTGGAGCTGGCTTGGGAGTGCTCAGTGTTCTGCATTCTGTGAAGAGGAATGATGGCTGTGATGGGTGTCTGAGTGTGTGTTTGATTTGGAGCGAGTGGATTAGCAGCTAAACATGGAATGGTGAACACAATTATACATTGCTTTTATGAAGGAATCTAGTCATTGGCTAGCTTACATCGGGAAACAATGTTCCAGCTGACATCAAACTACACAATCTTTAGAATTCAAGGGTCACAGGCCCAGTCTAGTTATGTGATAGTGGTGCCTCTGCTCAGATATTTGATTTTGATACAGTTTGCTGCCCCTTTAATGGGCAGAGGGCACTAAGTCCGCTGTCCCTGACATCCTCACTCTGCAAATGTATTTTTGCATGCAAAAGTGATTCATAAACTGTGATCTTTGCTGGAAAACATGATAAAGCCAGGCTGTCAGTCATAAATTGAGTGTGCATTTTGAAAGCCTGAAAAGATCCAATTCACATTTTTGCAAGCTCTGAAAGGAGATTTGGCCCATTCTTGTTCAATTATGTGGATAGATAAAAGTAAGGGCAGGCTTGCAGAATTAATTTAAAATATCTTTAATAGTACTGGAAAACTTTGACCTTCCAAAATGCAGTGACCTTTTTCATCAAACATATAAAGCTTCTTTTACAGTTGTAACAATGAATGAAATGATAGAATTGGAGAATTGCAGATATGCTTCTGTCAATGGTCCTTTCTTCTTCAATGGTGACCTTTGAACTTGTTTTCTGATTCCATCCAGCACGTTCACTTTCATTTCATCAGCATGATAATATTGTCGACACAGATTTTGTAAGCAAAGAGAAAAATCAATATCTCTATGGGAAAGGAGCAGATCCTTGAGGTACTTTCTCTCAACAGCGAGGATTGAGCTATGAAGAGACAGCTCAGTTATACCCAACATTAGTAAAGCTGTTTTATTCAGTCTTTTGTTTTCAGTCTGACCTGCTCTACATTCACAACTTTTTTAGCTGAATGATATGCAAGTTTGTTTTTTTTTCTTTTGGATAAATGACAAAATTCTGGGGCACTCTTTAGGTCCACCTGAGAAATTGTTCACTAGATATTGTGCCAGTTAGACCACAGTTCAAATTGCCATCATTACAATACACCTGCTTAATTGCAAGATGTGGAAAGTTCAATTTAATTGTGCAGTTAGACATGAATTGAAAAATAACTTCTTTAGCTTTATTTTGTTTTTAAAAACATCTTAATTTATTTAAGAGTGGTAGGCTCCTGCTGTTTTATGAATACATTTGAGACTGGGTTTATTACCAAAATAAATACTTGTAGTCATTAATCTTTCCAGTCCTTGACATATGGTACATCCAGATTCAGAAGCACTTTAAAAACAACGAAGCAAATTGTTGAATAATCTCACTGATGTAAACTATTCAGTCTAAATTTTAACAATCTCCCAATTATGCATGTGAGAAATTACTGACTTGCACAAGTAATTTGAACTATTGTGTACAGAATGTAGCAACTTTGAAGTGGTCATGGTCCTGATGATTTTTTTTCTCACAGATTCAGTCCCTTAATTAAGGAGTCTCTAACTCTCCTGTTTATACTTCTTTACCCCCACACTACTGCCTAACTGCGGTAGTGCTTATATTTTCCCCAGCACCCATGTCGTGTGTGTGCAGGTGTGAGATACAGTGAAAGAGAACAGGTGTACAAATCTTTATTCAGTTTCCACCATCAGGAAGAAAGGAAACACCCGAGTGGCCAGTGACAAGCAGTGCCCTTCCCATCAAAGGGCAATGCTGCGTGATCAAAAGGTGAAGGGGAGGGCAGGGGTTAAATCAAAATATGATCCTGATGAATTGAGATTGATGAATAATTTGTGTAAATTAAACCTCTATTGACTAATAGCTGTCAATGAATTGATATTATTAATGTTAACTTAGTACTTTTTAATCGAAGTTTTGGCGCTTAAAGAATCATTCTTTTAAAACTGTTATTTTGGTGGTGGTCTGAAGACACTGTTCACAATAGGTATTTGGTCATATCTCTGGCTCAGAAGATGAATGAAACTGCAATTAGAATGGATTTTTTTTCTGTCCCTCAATGACTAACCAGATTAATTGCTTACATTTGAGATCAACAATGAGAAAAGAACTTGCGTTATTAAAGCCACAACATCTCGCTTAAATGTCACCATGCAGTGGGTAAAAGGTAACAATTGACACATGTCTTTGGTTAAACATAGGTGAAAAGGCAATGGTGGAAGACACCATCAAAGTTGCATAAAGCAGTAAAGACAGTGGAGCAAATAAAAACAAAAAAAAAAATGATGTGAATACCAGGTTTGGTGTTATAAAGTGGTTGTCAGAGAATGTTCAATGATACCACCTCCTTCTGCTAATCCCTCAAAGTGAGGAGCACAATTGCCAATGATGAGATCCTACATACGATGCCTTTTAATGCGTGGAGATTATCACACTGGAGCTACAACATGGTTCTGGCTGACCAGGTGATTCTCCCACTCGTACTAGCTGCCACAGGCGTATTACAAGGATTTGCAGGGTTGATAATCACTTCCATTAAAATGAGACAGTCTTGGAAAAGAGTCAGGAGAAATTGATTAAATAAGTCTTAATTTGCTAGAAATCTGTTAGTTCTTGTGTACAGATTTGCTTATAGAACATGTCGTGTGTTTCAACAGTGAGCCAAAATGTTTTTTTTTTCACAGAGCTGTTTGTTGAAACCACAATATGCTATATGTAAACAAAAGCTGTATATAGAGCTCTAACTAACAAGGAAGATTGCACAAATTAAAAGCGGTGATAAGTATAATTATGAATTTTAAAGGAACATTTATTTGATAACAAGAAAAACACATTCAATACATTGAAGATTGCCCCCATGGATGTGTTTTCTAAAAATAATTTGGATGCATTCACTGAGCATTTGTTTTCTTTGGAAAATAAATAGGAATTTTTTTAGCAGTTATGTTGCTTGCTATTTGACTTTAATTATTCATTTTTGGCCAGATTTGAATTTTGAACTCCAGTTATAGGAAAAGGTTACTAAATGCGTTTGACTTTCCAAATCCTGCATGGCAATCACTTTACCTTTCACCTGTCTCCCCATTCTTGATACATTGCTGTTTTGTTTTAGGAGTATCACAGGTCACATTGGCTCAACACAAAGGACTTCAGACATTTTTGACATATAAACATTAAATAGGTTTCTCAAGCGTTTTCTTCATTTTTCCACATTCTTCATATATATTGACTTGTTAATGGTATTCTGTATGTCACCCTTTATTGGCCATCTTGTCTTTCTACACTTCAAATATACTGTAAAAAATATTCTACACAGCTTCTGAAGAAGGGTCACTGGACCTGAAATGTTAACTCTGCTTTCTCTGCACAGATGCTGCCAAACGTGTTGAGTTTTTCCAGCAATTTTGATTTTTGTTTCTGATTTCCAGCACGTGCAGTTCTTTCATTTTTGTTTCTACACAGCTTTGCTGTTAAATATTCAATGCAGCATTGTTTTTAAATTGTGGAAAGAAGCAGCATGATATAATCCCACAAACTTCTGTGTCATCTTCTAGAATACTTTCCTCACCATAATGTAAGTAACTGACCGTAAGGAGAAAGTGAAAGAAAGAAGCATGTCCACAACCACTCTAGCTCTGAGAACTACTTTTTTTTGATTAAAAAAATCTGGATACTTAGAAAATCAGATACTTAGATGGACATGACCAACGATGCACTTTGTCCCTAGTTGCATTAATAAAGACAATCTATTTGTAGGTCTTCACTAATGCCAGGCTGGAGCTAATCAGCAAGAGTGGCCAAGAGTAACTAATAGCAACGCACTTCCTTTTTACTCTGTTATGGGACAAGGATATCATGGTCTTACTAGCACATGCTATCTATCCCTAATTGGCATTGAGAAGGTGTGGGGAGGTGCCTTCTTAAACCATTGGTTTTTTTCTTATCTGTCCTCTTTGGATCCTCATTAAAAATTATGCCAGCTGTCCACGTGAAGATTCCTGTAACCAGTGCAGTCAAGAAGTCCCACTCTGCAAGTTAGTTTGTGATTGCTGTAAGGTGTAACCAGATATTACAAGAAAGATTATTCAATTGAGTTTCCAATGTTTGTTTCAATGGACTTTCATGATTTGAGAATGCATTTTCTCACTCTGTAATACTTTGGGGATATGTTAACTGCATTCATTGTTTGTTTGCATTTGCTCTCCTTCTAATCCATATTGGCTTGAAATGATACAACCTCCTAACCTTCCATGTAAAACATTCCAGCAAGATCTGGGTGTGCTTAACCAGCGAAACAGATCCATTTGTTTTAATTAATTGTCATGGAAGAATTGTCCGTAACTCAAAATGTAACCTCCATGAGCGAGGATTATTTCGTCTTTTGCTGTAATAAGATCAGCACATACTGGTCAGCCAGTTTCAGCCCTGACGGTCTCCAGGTCTGCAACTAGTGCCAGGATGAAGATGCTTTGGATTCCGGTTCTCAGGCAAATGAGGGGTATTGGGTGAGGAGTGTTTGACAATTGAGTGTGGAAGTTCATGTGGTTTTGAAGTTCATGTGTAGAAGGAGGAGAGGTCGGTATTATTTTCTTGAGGATGCGGTGTCCTTTGTGTGCATAGGGCAGCCTCTGATGATAGTACTCCTCTTTCATCCTTTATATTTGAAAACGTTTTGCAGAAACAGCATGCTCACTTCCAATTACATCTTCATGCCAGTTCTATTATGCCATGGACTGGTTGGGTTCAATATTGGGTTCAAGTGATCTATAGAAAGCTCAGCTGACCCTTCAATCTTAACTTACAAATGGTGGGGTGGGCTGCAGATTTTCACCATCCATCCATCCATCTTTTGCATTATGGGGTTGAGTTTAGATGGTGAGCTGTCATCTGTTTTATTTGAAGGACCTCCCTATCGAAACCATATCCAGAATGGGGCTTAAAATATTGAGCACAATGTTTCAACTGATGGACTGAAACTATATAATCTGAGAACATGCTTTGATTTGAAATCAGTTATGAAGTACCATAGCCATAACTTGCCACACGGGCTTAGATCAATTGGTACTTGAAATATTTTCTAAATTGTCCATTATCTCATTAAAAGTTCTCTAAAGAAACTTGCTTCAACATGACTCATAACCTCATATTTAAACTCCAATGTTAGAGCTCCAGCCAAGCAGATCAAAAATGTCCAGATAATTACTTTCTAACAATATATGTTGCTCATTGCAGGAAGGGTCCACACATCATTCCTTCCATGATTTAGACATAGAGGAACCTAACCATGTACACTCTGGATTTGCACACTGAGATATGTCAGCATTTCAGTTATATCATCAGAGGGGGAATGAGCAATCGCACAAATTGCACATTTATGTCATTTGATGTTTTTGCACACAATCACATGCACTTGAGCATGAATGATGGCTGTAACCATTTTTTGTTGTATTCTTTAAGCAAAGCATGCTTTCACAACATATGGTTTACGAGAATTTAGAATGCAGTTTAGACCTTACTGTGAGTAAACTCTGCCCTGCTTCATTTATGTAACTCTCTGTACAGCCTGTTGATGCTTACAGAGGGGAATACATTTATTCAGGAGATCCTCTGAAAGTCCCTGGTTAAATGTTTATTTGAGCATTTGCAGCATCACTGACCAGCTCATAATAACCACACTGATTCATGGTAATGTACTTACTTTTATTTTTTGCACTTTTATTGATATAATGCAATGAAAATGGATTAGAACGTGAGTTACTTATAGATAGCTTGTGGAGAAGATTTTTTTTTTAGACAGAGTCTGCCAACCAAGGCTGGCTAATAATGCAACTTGTAAGCATGCAAAGTGCTGACTGCTTAAGGTTCCCAGTGTGAACCCCTGAAATGTCACACCTTGTAGGATGCTAAGGAAGCTTCAGAGAGTGAGACTTAAAAAGGTAGACTTGGAAGGCAATCTAAATATCTTCTCTCAGCAGGATAAAAAATCGCCTGTGTGTTATATTCCAGACTTGGGACATCAGTTGACACATTTAACCTTCAGCAAATATAAAACAGGGGTTAAAAAAAGAATCAGCAACCATGATTTGTGCGTGTGTTAGTGGCTTGGTGTCTGAAGCCACTGATTGGAGTCAGCTCGAGCACAAGGGATGATACGCACAAAGGTGCTTATTGAAGCTCATCATATCTGTCTTAGAGCATCCCTGCAAGAGTTCCTCAGGATAGTGTCCAATATATTCAGTTGTTTTGATGAATTATCTTCCCTCCATCATGAGTTCAGAAGTGGAGGTTATGCAATCATAAGCAAATGTGTATGGCACCAATTACCATTTCTCAGATACTGCAGTAATCCGTGTGCACATGCAGCAAACTCTGGATAACATCCAGGCTTCGGCTGGTAAGTGCCAAGTAATATTCATGGCACTCAAGTACCAGGCAATGACCATCTTCAACAAGACACTGCCCCTTGACATTCAGTGACATTCATACCACTAAATCCCCCCCCTATTATCAACATCTTGGGAATTGCCATTGACCAGAAACTGAATTTAGATTAGAGTGGTGCTGGAAAAGCACAACAGGTCAGGAATGAATGTTGATTTTTTTTTTTCTGCTCCTCGGGTGCTGCCTGACCTGTTGTGCTTTTCCAGCACCACTGTAATCTAGACTCTGATTTCCAGCATCTCACATTTGCCCAGGAACTGAATTTGACAAGCCATATAAAGAAAGCCATATAAAACAAAGCTAAAATAAAAATGCAAGTGGTTACCATCAAGTGGTTCAAACTAAAAATTATTTAAGTGATGTGCCAGTTATTTGTCAGATGAACAACTTACCAGCTCTGTCATGTTAGCCTTATATGCAATATATATCAGTTAAACAAAATGGCTTAAAGACTTAAACAGACTTTCACCACGTAAACAGTTAGTCTGAGAAACAGCAAAGACAAAGGGAAAATAAAACAATTATGTTTGGTGGCATGACGTCAAAGTTTCAGGGGCTGCTTAAGAATATTCCTGTTGTTGCCCAGTGTCTTTTGGAAAAAGGTAAAAGGTACATCAATTTTCTGAACAAAATGTTCATTGTGTTTTAGCAAAGCCCAAAGGTCCATGTTCAAACCAAACAAATATATATTATTGATGGGACTGAAACATTGCATTAGAAAGATGTCCTTCTTCAGTCTATTGAGGCACAGAATAGAAATTTCAAACCATTGTTGATACGAACAGGGACTAATGCAAATATACTATTTTACTGTATCACATTATTGAAGTCGCAGAGGTAATCAGAGGTAATGTACAACAATAATGCCTAAGTAAAAATTCAAACTGCACAAAGGTATTCAATCTATAGTGCAAAGAGTAATTCTGCAGTCTGCATCTCCTTTGGAGAGGTAATTCATCAAATTTAATGCATTTTAGCTAGAGAAGCATGAAAATGGTGCAACATTTTCAAAAAGTAAGAGGCAGAGACGATCCATATGTTTGCGTCAATATATTCAATAAATTCCCATTAATGCAGTGGTGATAATTAATTGTAGAGCTGCTTGAGTATCTGGTTGGGAAAGGAATTGAAAATTATCATTACAAGTACAGAAGTGATCAAATACTCCAAATAATGCATATATGAGCATTTCAAAACATCTATTATACCGTGTCTCCAGATGAGATTTCCCAAATAATTATAGTTCCAAAGAGGATACATTAATTTCTCAAGTCCTTGGGTGAAGAGGGATGAACTGGATCCCACGTACCTATTCACCCACCCACTTGTTTGATCACAATGAAGTTAATTTGAAAAGAATTCCTTCCCTTGTTTCATACTGATATCCATCAGCTCTAGTTTTGCTAGATCACCTTGATGCATACTCTGTCAAATGTTTCCTTGATGTAATGTGCAGTTACTTTCACCTCATACCTGGAGTTCAGCTCTTTCAGCCATGTTATTATTAAGACTGTACTGAAGCCAGAAGCTCAGTAGCTCTGTTGGAATCCAAACTGAACATCAGTGATCAGTTTATTCCTTTGTAAGAGTCACTTAATAGCACTGATGCCATCTTCCTTCATTTTGCTGTTGATTGAATGTAGATTGTTACAGAAGCAACTGGTCGAATGGATTTTACATTTTTTTTTGATAGGACAGACATGGGTAGTTTTCCACGTTGTCGGTTAGATAACAGTTTGATATCAAGTGGAGCAAATAAGCTCAGTTGAAGATTGATATTTGTGATGTTGGAATGCTGAGGCAGAGGCTAAGGTGAAACATCCACTGGCACTTCGAGTTCAAAACAATTATAAATCTTTGTCCTTGCATTGTTGTGTCAGACTATTCCATGATTGAGGATGGAAATACATGTGAACCCCTCCAAGCCCTATTAGTTGTTTCATTGGTATTCAGTTAGCTCAGTTGGTTGGGCAGCTGGTTTGCAATACATGGTTTTGGCAACAGCGTGGGTTAATTTCTGCACTTGCTGAGGTCACCATGGCAATCCCACTTTCTCAATCTGCCCCTCATCTGAGGGTGGTGACTCTCAGGTTAAACTCTCAACAGTCATCTCCCTCGAATGAGAGCATAGTCCTATGCTCCTTAGGGACTATGGTGATTTCACCAATATTTGTTTGTTTTATTTGTTTAATTGGCCACCACCATTCACAAGTGAATGTGACGGAACTGTAGGGCTCAGCTCTGATCCACATACTGTAGAATCACTTTGCCTTGTCTATTGCATGAGACAAAAATAGAAATTGTTGGAAAAGCTCAGCAGGTCTGGCAGCATCTGTGGAAAGAAATCAGAGTCAGCATTTCAGATCGAGTGATCCTTCCTCAGACCTTCCTATCTATTGCATTCTATTTCTGCTGTTTGGCATGTGAATAGTCCTATGATGTAACTCTGGTGAGGCTGCAGATTGTGTGTTGAATACCATTCTGTCACTGCTGATGGCCCACAGTGCCTTTTGGATAACCATATTTGAGATGCTAAATCAGTTTGAAGACTGTCTTAATTATCATGTTGGTCGTGCCACACAACATATTGTGTCACTTCGCATTCCTTTTTGTTTGTGTATGAAGTTAGCTCCAAAAATAGTAATTCTTTCAGAACATGGAAACTGCAGTTGCTCAATGGGGATATTTGCAATATTTCAAATCCTATTAAATCCTGCTTTCTAATTTATACTGTGGTTTGGATGCATTGACTTGTTCGATTACTGTGTATGAATCGTGAGAGTACTACACTTTAATTTTATTTGTGTTATAGAACAAGGAGTAGAATGTGTAAGAAGTATGCTGCTCATTCAATTTCCTTTAAGTGAGGGCAGTAATGGATGGCTAGCTTTCCTTCTGTATTGTAACAGGAAATTGAAAACAGATCAACTGATTTTCCAATTAAAAATATATAATCTATTCTTCTGATTTATTCTTAATATTTTTTTCCTAGGATCCTTTATTGCTTCCATCAAGCACTGTTGCCAGATGTTATATATTTCACCTATGATGTGATTTAGTTATATGAATGCACCCTCAATCACAAAGAATAATAGTAAAATCATGTTAAAAATGCCATATTACCATTCACACAGCTAACACAGTTTTGGTTGAGGCAGTTGTATATTTAAGCCTCAACTACAACATTGGAGATGCCACAACTGTCATAGCTATTCAAAATAGCTTCCTTTTAAGACATTCTGTTCTGTCCTTGACTGGGATCATTGGCAGACATTACAATATATTATATCTTCCTCGCACCAGGTCTCCTTCGGGCCTGCTATAGCATTGAAGACTAATTAAGAGCAGTTCGGGCCCCGAGCCATTCTCACCTATCACCCAAAACAGAATAGTGATTCGTAAGTATGCCGTTTTTAGGAAGAAGATAGACCAAATGGGAAGTTACAGCACAACAAAAGTGATTTAGGAGTGTATTAGAAAATGTGACCATGTGACTACTTAAAAATATTTATCTTAGTTAAAATAAATCTCAGTAGAAATGGAAAGTGAAATGGTTCCATTTGAAAGAATGCCTTGAATTAGAACAAGAGAGAAGATGATTTTGAGTATTTACGAAATCAACTTGCTCTACACAGATATTCTCTTATCAACTGTTTGCTAAATAAGAATTAGCTCTTAAATGCACTTACAAAGTCAATTTTATGGTCTAAATGATGCATGGATCTTTCCTAATGCTGCAATTACATTAATACTACTTGGATTGGCTCACATTTTGGAAAATTCTACAGAACATATTTGTTTAGACAGTAGATGGCAGTGTTACCATTCATAACAGCCTTTAAGTGGCAAAAAGATGAAACCAGCTGAAACCAGTAGATTAAAAGAGAAAAAGTGTAAGCAGAGGGTCTGAAAAAAAGTCAAAGCAAATAAAGTGAAATTTGCAGTGTTAAAATGTCAATAAAATTAGGAATTTTGTAGAATGGTCAGATTTTGTTGGGGTAGATTTTTCACTCACGTTCAAAAATTATTCTTTAGAAAGCTGCAGTTATGTTTGCATGAGCAAGGTGTTAAAATCCTTATTGTTTATTAAAGCTCTGTACTCAAATGTGATTTATATCTTTTTATGCATAAATATAGGAATAGTATAAGTTACCTGCTCTTCTGGCCACACATTCTCACTTTAACGGCCACTGATAACACAGGTCAAACTTCAGCTCCTGTCCTAATATGAATACAATGTGCATCCACACCAATATTTAATTCAATCTAAAATGATACAATAGTTCTGTGTAACTGCTTTTGATTTTCACTAATTACAATTAAATACAGGTTGGTGTGCTTTTAATCTAGTATTTGCCCTTTTGTGAAGATATATAGTGCACATCTTCCTCTTTCTAATTACGTGTGGATATTTCTTCAGTCAGAGAAAGAGTGAGCTGGACAGCAACCATATGTTTTTCTCTGTCTCTGGGATGTCGTTGCCAGTAATTTTTATTGCTGGGTCAGCGAGGGCTTTCTGTGTACAATTCCTGTTGATTTTGTTGCTGCCAGCACCTGGATCTGTATGTTATTGAGAGCAATCTACATAATTCAGAGGTATATCTGTGCTTTAAGGGATGTCGGATTAATCTGCGAGATATCACCAGTCATATATACTGTACTTCTTCCTTCCATTCCCTTTCCACTGGCACATTCTGTACTTTTCTAGAAACTTGGTGGGATCAGTCTACTCAGCAACAAAATAATTGTTGTAAAATGTGTTCTGCCTGTCTAAATCTGATTTTTTTGGGGTTGTGTTAGAAAGATTGCTGTCAGTTGGAAATCAAGGTTTCTGGAGTCTCAGCCAAAGTACTTCGAATGCAAATTTTGCCTGCATTTAGGGTCTTGCCAAAAGGTGGCTCTACTTTAGAAGGCCAAAAACAGCCAAACTTGGGATGCTAGATGTTGAATTGCTCAGAGAGTCATGCTCAGGCAGTGGGCTGAAAAACAAGAAAATGTGCACAGGAGAAGGGCCGCAGTGTGTGGTTTGTAACAGGAAAAAATCAATCTGCCAAGGTAAGTAAATTGGAAACATGAGGAAGAAATGAGTACTCAAAGTACACCAAAGGCAATTGTGCAAAAGAACAGAGTGACTTGCAAGCCCACAAGTACTCAATTGGTGGAAACCCAATCCAGCCAGTTTCAGGGTAATGAGTACAAAGAGAAAGGATTGGAGTAAGGTTACAATAGCAGCACAGAAAATCAAAACAGATCACAGTCATGTCCGAGGATCCCAGCAGAAAGCGATGCAGAGGGACAGGAATCTACTCTTTCTGGTGGATGTGACTGGCCCATAATAGAAATTTGACTTCCTTGACCATACAAACCTGCAGGATGAATTCTGGTTTATGGAGATCAAAGTAAGTTGTGGTGAAACAAGTTTTAAATTGGATTTGAAAGCAGAGGAATTAATTGTTCTTAGACGAGGCACTCTGATTGAAGACATTAGCCGTCAATCCATCTTCCGTTAAACTCTGTGGTGTGGGACATACAAGAATTGGAGTAAAAGACCATGCACTGGAAGAGCTGTAACATAATTCTCATCATTGCAATTAATTATTAAGTTAGGACAGATGAGGAGTTATTTTTACCCCACAAGTCCTAAGTATTTGGAACTCTATCTCACCACAACTTACTTTGATCAAAAGAAGATAGAAACAGAGCCTTAATTTAACTTTGGTTAATAATCATTGCATTGACTGAAATTCATACAAAGTTTAATATTTACATAGATTTTAGAACTCAGGAGCAGCTAACTTGATCCATGCTAGAGTTTATGCTCCAAACAAGCTCCTTCCAAAGCTCTACATCCAATTTCAGTATAATCTCGTATTCTATTCTCCATCATGTACCCCGCAAATGAATTTATACCATTTTTGCTTCATTGTCTTTTTGATAGTAAGTTTCACATTTTGACCGCTCGCTGGCTAATGACGTCCCTTCTGCATTCCTTACTAACTTTACTCATGGCTCAGTGGTTGGCACTGCTGCCTCACAGTGCCAGGGACCTGAGTTCAATTCCTGCCTCACTGTCTGTGTGGAGTTTGCATATTCTCCCTGTGTCTGTGTTGGTTTCCTCCCAAAGATGTGCAGGTCGGGTGAATTGGCCACATATAATTGCCCATAGTGTTTGGTGCATTAGTCAGGGGTAAATATAGGGTAGGGGAATGGGTCTGGGTAAGTTACTCTTTGGAGGGTTGGTGTGGACTTGTTGGGCCAAAAGACCTGTTTCCACACTGTAGGGAATCTAATCTTCTGTATATCTAGGCCCTAATTTGGACACTTTCACAAGTGAAAACATTTTCTTTTCTTTGTCCACATTTTTTAAAATATAATCTTAAAGAGCTCCATCCAGGTGTCTGATAAATAGAACTGCTCAGTTTTGCTACCATCTAGGAAATTTTAAAAAAATTATTCCAGAACCTCCTGGGCCTCTTCCTCCTTTTACGAAATGAAGTCAAAACTGTGCACAGAACTCCTTGTTCTGTCTAAATAAGTTTCTACTTTAGTAAAATAACTTCTGCTTTTGAATTCAATCCTTCAAGTAATGTAACCCAGTATTTTGTTTGTTTTCTAACCGCAACAGTGTTTTGCAGTCTTGGTGCAGCCCCATCACTGTCCTCTGTGCAAGGTAAAAGTATTCCTGCATCATTCAGTACAACTGAGAGATGAAAGTGAGCAGAGGCTGACAAAGCTGAGGAGGCTATTAAACAAAGGTGAAAGGATGACAGAGAAGCTGCAGAATCAAAGACAGTCTGAATGAAAGTAGCATCACCCCAGCAGTAAAATGCTGATGAATCTACCTGGAATTCTGTGGATGGTTTACAAAAGGTTTTATTTTTCAAGAGTGGAGTTATAGAGCCATGTGTGACAGATGTTATTTTTGCACATTGTTTCTTTTTTCTATCTTCTTATTCTTTCAAGAAGGGAACCTAGCCAGTGTTTAATATGGAGGGTAGTACCTTTGAAATAACTTAGTCTTGGATTGGTTGAATAGAAAGGGCTGCAATTGGCAAGTGATCCGTGGTTGCATGCATTTTTCTAAAATCTTTGCTTATCTGTGTATGGTTTAAAGTTGGTGAAAGATTTATATTTTTCCAAATATCCAGCTATTGTCTGCACTATAATCCATTTTAGATTTGGATTTTACAGTGAGCACGCATGAACTCTTCTCAAATTTGTACAAAACAATTAGCAGTTGTACACCCCAGTTAATCCATTCGGGTTTAATTCTGGTCAACAACTATCTGCAGTTTTTTTGTCACCAAAGTGTTGTGATAGTTTCACAAACAGAAACTCCATACCGACTTTGTTCTTGTCTGAGATGGCATTCTTGAGGAGAAGTATTATATCCTGATAACTAATGATTAACTTCAATACCTGATTTTGCCAGGTACATGTGTCTCAGTACGTAAATGATCAGCTTCACCTCCTGCCAGGTTATACTGATGGGCTGTTTCAAATTGGAAAAAGTCAGGACTGGGCTGCTACCTGTAAACTAAACTTGGAATTAGAATGTTTGTGTTCAATGGCCACAGTGTTTAAATAAATTAAAATTATAATTAATGAGGAACATACGTCTATTAATGAAATGTTTTGGGCATTTTATGGACAAGCAATGAATGCAATATTCATGTTCTTTCAGGCACCTGAGGAACTGCTTCTTCCCTCCCTGTAACTGCTTCTAATCACCAACAAAGATGGGGAGGTGATGACTTTGTTTTGAAGGGGAAGCTTACCAATTGGCACTCTATTGATAGTTTGGTGGCAAACATACTTACCCTTCCAAAACACTCGGAGATTCATGCGAATATGTGGTGTGTGTGAATATTCGTGAAAAGTCAATCCCAAATATGAAGAGTACATCAAGCACTTTATGTTAATGGAAATAAATTAAGAGAAGAGTTTAATTTAAATTTCAACTAATTCTTATTTTGGGAACTGTTCGAATTTGAAGAATCACATTTAGCACTTGTATCTTTGTCAAAATTGAACTGTTTTGAATAATTTAATGCTTTAGTCAATGAAAGAAAGTAAGATGTAATCAGAACATCTGTGGGCATTTTAAATCATTTCTTCTGGAATTGTTCCCTGAGAATTGTTCTGGCCAATATTCATCCTTTTGGATCTTGGGACTACTACCTTGTGCTATCCTCTCCCTCTCCTGGTCAGTACTCACCTTCCCAAATGGAGCTGTTAGCTGGTTATTTCTTCAGCCCCTCTCATTGGTTCTGCTGGGTCTATGTGCCACGTGTTTGTTGTACAGTCAACAAATTGTTCTAAAATTAAACTGGCTTCTGTACCAAGCCACAAGGCTCAGGGTCCAGAATTAGGATGTCCATGAGAAAATTCAGTACAATTGGCCCCCACAGGATTACTCAGCAAAGATGAATGATACAGAGACCAAGATACTGACAGAAATCTCAATCTCAATTGTTCTCCTGAAGAAAACACATATGTATCCTCCTGATAACCAGATCTAACTGTGCACTATTTCTCTGCAAACTTCAGTTGCCCCTATGCCCTATGACTCTTAGATTATTTGGAGAAAGCAGTCATTTGAGAATGATGTAACAGAGTAGACAATGGGGCCTACAGTTCTCCAATACTGCGTAGGTGCATTACTGAAGAATATGGCAAAAAGAAAGCTATCTGTGAACCAAACCATTATATGTTTTGCACTGAGATACTTCCCTGTCTGATAGGACAAATGAATAGCAGCAACTGACCATCCAAGTACAGGTATTGCTGCATGTTCACTCCTTGATTAAGAAGAGACTGGTTTCCATAACTGAGTGAGGCTGTAACTGAGTCAGTAGTGATGGAAAAAAACTTGAAGTTCATGCTGTTTTTGCACATCTCTTTTCCCACATCCAAATGTCCACATATCGTACAATCTCTTTTCATGTTCCCAAGTTATGGATGATGTATGTGGAGAGTGCTCACTTGCCCTTGTTCTTTTCACCACAAATGCTTGTGTTTGTCTTCTTTCAGGTAACCAAGAACCACAACCTGACCAAGCAGGTGTGCAACAAGAAGTCCATGATGGAGAAGAAACATCATTTCTCACTTTCTTGTTCACTGATGCCAACTCAGGTAGCCCGGGGCATGTTAGACTTTTTAAGCACGGTGGCTACTCCTCTTCAGTTTTCACCAATATCCTGACCATTTAAATGGAAATTTTAAAGTCATTTTCTTGTAAAGAATTTAAGGATATTCCAAGCTACTTTGTGAGGAAATTTGTTTCTATAAATACATCACCATCAGTAAATTGGAATGACTTATCTCTATGGAAACAGATTAAAATCCATTCATAAAGATAAGCACTGATTTTCCTTCAATTGTCTTCCCCAACAAAATTGCATGGGCATCACAATCCAATTACAATTTTATTTCTTCAAGATTTGCAATTCGGGTGTGAACACAAACTTTAGAATGTGGAGCAGAGGGGAAGGTGCTGTTCTTTGTTCTCAGCCGTCAATGGCTGGTGCACATCCAAAATTTTAATGAGGTGAGCAGATAAGTGATAGAATGCTGGGTTTCTATTGTTTTATTTTAAAGTCCTAAAGCAAGGACACTAGTAAAAACTGGTATTGCAGAGATGTGAGTACAGTATTGCATTACATTTATAATTTAACCAGTGAAGCTAGTTGCAAAACTATAGACACCAATTGAGTGATAATTCTAATCTTGAAACCTAATTAGTTAGGTTGACCTCAATGAAGATGCAGCCGATGTGTTTTGGCTGCAGCATATGACTGTTAATGAAATCCAGGGCAACCGTATCAGCAGTGTGTGTTTGCAGCTCAAGGAACTTGTGCTCAAAGAGAGGGATATTGTACAAGGTAATGCCTCTGAAGGTTTATGTGTAGGCAAGGTTGAGTGGAAGGTCAGATGTAATTCCATCCATGTGCAAAGTAGGATATATTAGTGAACATTTTTCCTCTGCCTTATACACTCATTCATTCATGGACATGGTGCAGACAAAAAAAGAAACCTTCTTATAGTCTCTGCAGCCAGTGTTTTTGAGTCAAAACAAACACATTCAAATTCTTTGCATGAATATGACTTCTATCACTCCATTTTCCATGACAGAAAGAAAGAAATAGCATAATGCCACAGATTTCCTGTCAGTGGCAAGCTGGGGGTATTCACTAATTGTGAACATTCCTGTGCCCCCATCCTTATTGTTTCCTTCCAGGCAAAACTGGCTGTAGCAGTGATACTTCAGCATAACCAGAAAGGAAGAGTAATGGTGAAGAAGTACTGCACAATAGACACTTACTCTTTGAGATCAGTTGGCATATTCCGATAAATGTTTAAAAACTTCAAAAGTTTTCAACAAGTCTGAGAATGAGAGGGTGGCTAAAATGGCTGGTTGAATTGGACTGTGGTTGTACCTATGTCAGGAGTTGCGCATGCCAGTTATGCTGGTGAGTTGAATTACATTGTTTAATCTCTGGTGTAAATCAGTGATTAACAATGTAACAACTCTAGGGTATCTAGTGTACATCCAGTGCGAATCTTCAACACTGAGCTCAGCATAAAAAGAAATTTGTGGAAGATTGCATGCAGCAAATCAACAGATTAGAAGTTTAGGCTTCCCAAACAATTACTATATAAGTGTTTCCTTCATGTCTTTCAATGGGTCCTAAAATTCCCAGCTGTGCCATTGTTGGCATTGTAAGGTCTGGTACAAAGAACAGCATGGTCAAAATCATTTAGCAGTTTTTTTTTGGATGTCCTTTAGATAACTTTATTGCCCCAGTGTGACGCTGTTATTGCTTTGTAGTAATCTTTTAAAATAAATTTGTAAGATTGAGGAAATACTGGAAAGAAGGATTGCATGCTAAGAAGATAAGAGCATTAGTAATACGAGTCGGAGTAGGCTATTGGTCCTAGTCACTCTTCCACCAATCAATATCATCCTGTTGGATCTGATCCACTTACTTTCCTACCTTCACTTCTCCATTTTTCTAAACCTGTCTCTTTCATCCATGAATATATTCCATGACCCAGTTTCACCAGCTCTCTGGGGTAGAAAACTCCGAAGATTCATGACTGTCTGAGGAAGAAATTATCCATCCTTTCCATGTTATTCTGAAAATTTGCCTCCAGTCCAAAATTCCCAACAAGGGAAACACTCTCACAGGGGCATGTGGAAGGAACTTCCTGAGAAAGTCATGAATGCATCTGTAATTACAAAATTTAAAAGACATTTAGATAGATACATGAATAGGAAAGGTTTGGAGGGATATGGGTCAGGTGCATGCAGGTTTAGTTTGGAATTATGTTTAACATGGACTGGTTGGAGCGAAGGGTCTGTTTCCATGCTCTATGACTTTGCTACACTATGACCCTGTGAATTACTCTTTCAAGTCCAAGGGTTGAAGATTCCCTCATTCTACATTTTGTATCCCGGTATGCATCCTCACTCTCGGTCACAGCCTCTCACCATTGCTGATAGAATAAAACTGAAATACTTAACTTACTGGATGTGCATATTTCATGGAATAAAGTGTCCAAATAACTTTTCTTCCTACCTGCAATGTAGACTTCAAATTCCAGCTCATCAACTCTGAGCAGAATATTCTTTAGTTGCACACACTGCAGATATGGTTGCTGTCGATCATGTGTCCACGAATCTTTACATGTTATAGCTTCAATACCCATTATCTCAGTTCTGTTATCTCTGTGGTGTAAGCCCATTGTAAAATGGCTTAAATGCTGAAATTTGCTTATAGTGCTGTGGTTTTTTGGCACCCGAAAAGAAGTAAACAATGATTTAAATCTTCATTTGCCATTTAAAACTGTGAGAAAGTAAGGATTCTTTTTATTAACATGGTCCAGCTGTGGTGCTATTTCACTTCTCAGTTCCCAGCATCTGTGTTATAAAAGACTTTCACTGTACCACACAATTATCAATGTTCATGTTCAATAGAAGACTAGTTTAATATAAGAAATTTAGTTGCAAGTACGTCATTGTTGACCCAGAGAAGGAGAAGAAGATCATTACTTTAATGCAACCAATGGTCAGAAATTAAACAAATTACTTATTTGTTGAACAATTTTTTCTATCAAGCAGCTCTTTAGCCCCAATATACTCACTGCCTTGTACTCTAGACACATCTGCACTCTCATGAGGTTTCTGTGTAGTTCAGTTATGTCTCACAGCCAGTAAGAGTATACCTTTAAGAGATAAGCTCGTGATACTATCACTGCACTAGAGCATGTGATCTGAAGATATAAAGATCACAGTCTCCATCTTAACAGGGCACTTGAAGCATGGCACACTAATGGGAATGTGCTACTGTTTATAACTGAATAGCTTTGTACTAGCCAAGACACTAAAATTCCTGTGATGGCAATATATGTATAAACCAGGAGGTATCATAAATATCTATAAATTCTTTCAGCACCATGTTACCTATGTATAGTCCTTGTACTACATCAGTACAAACATCCAGTTGAAGATAGATCCTTCAACATGGTGGTAGATCATTATTATTAACTCACTTATCGTTTTACTTTCCTTGATTGAAGTTTGTACTTTCCTAAGACTGAATTTAAATCAATTACTTCGTTTAAAGAAAATGAAAGGGGAAAAATATAGAAATATTCAACAACCAACCACTTACCAATAAATTAATAAGAACAGAGTTCATGCATTTCTTGTGATAAATATCAGCTAAAGCTTGACTATGGGCTGCATTGCATCCCTTCAAATCCTATTAATCTCATTACGTTTTCTCATCTATTGTGTAACTGGACAAAGCTTGAAATTTCTTTATAAAACAGAGGAAAATGCCATCAAGACATATGTTAAAAATAGAATATGCCGGGAACTGAAACAGATATTTCAATTGAGAAGATTGTGAGAAAATTACAGAACGTTTTTGTGATTTTTTTTGCACTAAATTGACGATTGGTGTCAACAATGTGTAGTTTCTAAAGCACACAGCAAGTAATTTACTCACTGTGTTGGCCATGGAGCCCTTTGCAGTCTAAAATATGCATTGGATCTAATGCTTGTGCAAAAATGGTGGGTCAAATGAGTGTTTCAAAGCCCTGACCAATGTGTTCAATTTTGTTGGGCTATAAAAATGTTGACAACTCTTGCTGTTAGAGTAAATGAAATATGTATAGATTCATATAAGTTTAAGAGCCAGAAGAGGCCATTTTGATGATCATATCTGCATGGGTCAACAAAGATCTAACTACACTAATCTATTTTCAGCTCTGCAGCCACAACCGTTGAGGCAGTGACAACATGAGTAAATATCTAAATACCACTTAGACATTTCTGACTCAACCATCCATTTAAACAGTGAGCTCCAGATTCCCACCAACATCCAGGTAAAAAGAAAATTCTCCTTAACTCTCCTCTTACACTTCTGCCTCTAGCTGTAAATTTATGACTCAAGGTTATTGACCCCTGTACTAATGGATAAAAGTGCCTTCCTTGCCACCAAATTAAAGCTTTGTTTTGTTATTTGAGTGATGGTTAAATAATTACTGACAGAAGATAAGAGAACAATGTACTGAGCCTGTAAATGATTGTTGGCAACAATGGATCAAAACACACTGACATATCTCCACCATTTATCAGAGCAATGAACTAACCTTCTTCCTGTTTTATTAATAGAGACAGTATTTGTTTGTTTTATTCCTTTGTCAATATAATTAACAGAACAAAACATCCAGCAAATACATTAAACGTTCAGATACTAATAAGCCAGAGGGCATTACTTAAATGTGACTATCCTATTAATCTTGAATTATAATCTGAACTATTGAGATGTATGCTTCATAGATTTGTCAAAAAGCCTAATATTTTAGAATAAATATATTCAAAACATAATCAAATTGAGGGTGACATAGTCATTTGTATTTTTTATTATATGAAAAACAGCTAATAGCTGTTTTTCATATAATAAAAGCTTTCAACAAAGCATTTTTCCTGGCTCTTGTCCCATTTTCATCCTATTCGGAAGCACACAGAACAGAAATAGCAGTATTATTGCTTTGACATTATTTTGATAGTTGTCTTAAATAGGAGGAGTAGATTTGGATGATTCAACCCAGTATTCCCAAATAAAAATTTTCAACCAACGAGTTGAAGGTCAATAGTTACAGGGTTTTACTCAGGAGAAACAAAACACTGATGATTTTTTTTTCTACAGTGTCTCTGCAGATTTGACTAATGTTTAAGAATCAGGTTAAAAGGACAAGGTCATGTCATGACTGTGAAAATCGCCACTGTGCCCTTTTGCTCACTGGTTGAATTGCCAATGTACTGATGATTGTTAAGTGGGAAAAACTCTCCAATGTTGTTTCTGAAGGAAATCTTCCAGCTTACCATCAAGGAACATGCTTATTACTAATACATAACTGGTTCTCTTTTACTTGTATTTTTATAGAGACTTTACTGTAATGTAATTCCCCAAGTTGTTTCACAACAGCAGTAAAAACTAAGCATCCCAATGAGTCACAAATGACACATTAGGTCAAATATCCAAAAGAGAGTCTTAAGAATTGTCTTAAAATAGGAAAGAAAGTTAAAGAATTAGAGAGGTGTAGAGAGAGAATAGAGCTCGATAACGTGACATCTGAAGGTACAGTCAACTCAGTGGAGCAATTATAGCTGAGAATGTACATGAGGCCAGAATTAAAGGAGCCCAGACATTTGGAGGATGTAGCACTGGAGGAGATTACATAGAAAGGGATGATGAGGTCATGAAGGATTTTAAAACGAGGATACAAATTTTAATTTCAAGGCATTGTTTGACTGGGAATCAACGGAACCCAGTGAGCACAGATATAGTGTTTGGGATTTGCTGCAAGTAATTCAATGGGCTGCAGAGGTTTGGGTAACCTCTAGTTTACTGAGGTCAGAATGTGAGAACACTAATCAGATCTCACTCTAACTCAAAACATTGGCAACCTATTCATTCCCTTTTTGTATTTGTTCCAAATATTGCAATAAGGATCAAATTTCTTTTTTCAAGAATTTAGTTTTATTTTCAGTGATGTGTCCCACAAGAAGATTTGTATGAACCTAAATGGTGATTAACCAGGATCATGTTAAGCACACAGAAAACTTTAAACTTTACACTAGTGGGGAATGCAAGTGATTCCATTATGCTTTACCCGTATTTTAGCGGTTCATAAAATTGCTGAGGTCTTCCTGTTCCTTGTATTTCACTTGGAGCTTTAGCAGCTCAGATTATTTTGTTTCAGTCAGTCCCAGTGAGAAATTAAACTGAGAATTGTTCCAAGATGCCCAAGTGTAGTTAATCTCACGTGATTATCTACAATGATTTTCTCATTGATGTACAAACTAGAGCCCCGTGATCACATCAAAACTACTGGTTTTCCTGAATTTTACTCTGTATAAAGTTAAAGTCACCTGAGGTACTGTTACCCTCATGTTTACTTGCAGGACATCCCATTCATCCATTACTCATACTCCCTAACCTACATTGGGTCCCAGCCAAGAAATGTCCAAGAGTTAAAATTCTAGTCCTTGTTTTCATCTCTGATGGCCCTGTATTTCTGTAATCTCCTCCAGTCCCATAGATAACTGTACTCATCTAATCCAGAGAATTGTTCTGAAATAAACTTTGTTGTATTAGAATCAGTTGAGGGATGAAGTGTTGAGTAATGAATGGTTAAGTCATGCATTAATATATTTTACTTTGGGAAAGGCAATATTTACAATTTTGAAGTCCTCTGTCGTTTAGTATGTCAATACAGAACAGGTCCAAATTTTGTCAACATGAGAGAAAATTATATTGATTGCTCTATATAGTAAATGATACTGGGCAAGCTGGCATTTGGAAAATATCCTAATCTAGTTTGTTCGGTGAAATAAAGTACACACATTTATCAAATTGTAATCAATATGTGTCCATTCTACCAAGATTAACATGGGTATTGAAATGTTTTAAAGGAATCAGTCATTGGTGCTGGCATTGATCATTGCTCAGTCACTCTTGTCAGTGACCATATCATGAGACAGTGCTGATAATATAAAGGATAGTCATTTAATCATTTTGATGACCCCAAACAGATTTTCCAGCCCCCTCCATGTTGAGAACAATGTTAGGTATGTGAACTTAATCAGGTAGGAAGTCAAACATAGAATTCTTGTTGTCCAGAAAAGTCTCTACAATAAAGTTCTCACCCTTTAGGTGCTGGGTCAAGAATTTCACCAACAACGTGGCAAGAAAGTTACCTGTATACATTTGCATTACATTTTTAAAACATTAACTTATGAGATATTGGCATCACTGGCTTGGCTACCATTCATTGCCCATCCCTAATTGCCCTTGAGAAGGTAATGATGAACTGCTTTCTTGAATTGCTGCAGTCCATTTGATGTGAGCAGACCCACAGTGCCCTTCAGGAGGGAATTCCCAAGACATTGATCCAGCGATACGGAAGGAAGAGCATTATAATTCCATCTCAGGATGATGAATAGCTTGGAGGGAAACTTACAGGAGGTGGTGCAACCATCTTCTGCTGCTCTTGACCTTTCAGATGGAAGTATCTGTGGGTATGGTAGCTGCTGACCACATGTATTTCTTGATGAGTTTCTGTAGTGTGTCTTGTAGGTTTACAGATAGCTACTACTGAGCGTCAGTAATCAGGGCGTGAATGTTTCTGGATGTGGTGCCAATCAATCAGGCTGCTTTGTCCTAGATAGTGCCAAGCTTCTCAATTGTGGTTGGAGCTGCACCCATCCAGGCAACTGGGAAATATTCTGCCTTGTGCCTTGTCGATGGGGGTTGACTTTGGGGATTTGGGAGGTTAGTCACCAGGTGCAGAATTCATAACCTCTCACTGAGCTCTTATAGCTCAGTATTTATATGGCGACTCCATCTCAGCTTCTGGTCAACAGTAATCCCTGGAATTAGTGAGTTTTGAGAAGATTTGTAGCTCAGGTTGAAGTTCTGGATGTAGGTTTGCTCACTGAGCTGGAAGGTTCATTTCCAGACATTTCGTCACCCTACTAGGTAACATCTTCAGTGGGCCTCAGGCGAAGCACTGCTGATAAGTCCTGCTTTCTATTTATATGTTTGGATTTCTCAGAACAAGAGTTTCTGAGAAAAAGAACAGGAAGTGACTTCACCACAGGAAATGACATCACCAACCCAAAGAAACCCAAGTATATAAATAGAAAGCAGGACTTATCAGCAGTGCTTTGCCTGAGGCCCACTGAAGATGTTACCTAGTAGGGTAACAAAGCCTGCATCCGGAACCCCTAGAATGTTGATAGTTTGGGATTGAATGATGTCAGTAAATGTCAAAGGGCATTGGTTAGCCTCTTCTTGGGACTGGTCATTATCGGGCATTTGTATGGTGCAAGCATCAGTTGCCACGCAAAGCCTCGATATTGCTAAGGTCTACATTTGGACATGAACTTAATCAAGAAGGAAGTCAAACAACAGATTCTTGTACCAGAGTATCTGAGGAGTGGTGACTGGTGCTGACAATTTTGCAATAATTCACAAAAATCTCTACTTATGACCTTATTAGATTAGATTAGATTAGATTAGATTACAGTGTGGAAACAGGCCCTTTGGCCCAACAAGTCCACACCGGCCCGCCGAAGCGAAACCCACCCATACCCCTACATTTACCCCTTACCTAACACTACGGGCAATTTAGCATGGCCAATTCACCTGACCCTGCACATCTTTGGACTGTGGGAGGAAACCGGAGCCCCCGGAGGAAACCCACGCAGACACGGGGAGAACGTGCAAACTCCACACAGTCAGTCGCCTGAGGCGGGAATTGAACCCGGGTCTCAGGCGCTGTGAGGCAGCAGTGCTAACCACTGTGCCACCGTGCCGCCCACTCCATTATGATGGAGAGAAGTTCATTAGAAGATGGTTGACTCAAGGACAGTCCCTGAGGAACTACTGCAGAGATGTCCTGAAGCTGAAATGACTACCCAACGCAAACATCTTCCACTGTGCCATGTCTGACTACAACCAATCAAGACTTTTCCCCTAATTCTCATGGATATTAGTTTTGCTAGAGCCCTTGTTCAAATATAGCTTTGATGTCAAGGGTAGTCACTCACCTCTGAAATTCAGCTCTTTCATCCACTTTTAGGCCAAGGCTGTAATTATGTGGGAGCTAAGTGTCCTTGGTGAAGCCCAGACTGAGACACAGTGAGCAGGTTATTGCTAAGCTGGTGCTGCTTGATAGAACAATTGATAGCAACTTCTATCACTTTACTGATGATCGAGAGTAGGCTGATGAAGTGGTAATTGGCTGGGTTGGAATGGTCTTGCTTTTTTGTGTCCAGGACGTACTGGGCAATTTTCCACATTATTGGGTAAATGCCAGTATTGTAGCTTACTGGGATAGTTTGGCTAGAAAAGCATCAAGTTCCAGAGCATTACTCCTCGGTATTATTGTAGGAATGCTGTCAGGAGCCAAAGCATTTGGAGTATTCAGGAACTCCAATTTTTTTCATGGTAAAACATGGAGTAAATTGAATTGGCTGAAGACTGGCATCTCTGGGTCATGCTGGGGTCCTCTGGAGGGGGCCAATTTGGATCATCCACTTGATTCTTCTGACTGAAGATTGTTGCAAATGTTTGAGCCTTATCCTTTGCACTGATGTATTGGGCTTTCCCTCTACTGAAGATAAGGATGTCTGTCGAGCCTGCACTTCCTCTGGTAAGTTGTTTAATTGTCCATTATCAACTGCTCCAATTGCAACGTTGAGAGGTATGCAACAGACGTCAGCACCACTTACAGACCAGCCTGTGGCGGCACAACAGCTTGTCTATGAAGGACAACAGAGGGCATAAGCATTCATTGAAACCTACAGTTTTCCATGTAGTTATCTGCCTGTGACAGACTGTCACCTCAGGATATCTGCGGAAACTATCTCCAATATCTTTCCTCTTCTGGATAAGCACCTTGTCCTCATGGATGAGGATGGAATTGCATCCCAGTTGCCTGAAAGATGACAACGACATATATTTCTCTGCTCATCAGACAAATTTAGATTTAGATTACTGACAGTGTGGAAACAGGCCCTTCAGCCCAACAAGTCCACACTGACCTGCCGAAGCGCAACCCACCCAGACCCATTCCCCTACATTTACCCCTTCACCTAACACTACGGGTAATTTAGCATGGCCAATTCACCTAACCTGCACATTTTTGGACTGTGGGAGGAAACCGGAGAACCCGAAGGAAACCCACGCAGACATGGGGAGAATGTGCAAACTCCACATAGTCAGTCGCCTGAGGCGGGAATTGATCCCGGGTCTCTGGTGCTGTGAGGCAGCAGTGTGAACCACTGTGCCACCGAGCTATCATAGGCAACCACTCATAAGTTTAAAAAGTAGATCACTTTGTCTTCTGCTCAGGCTCATCTCTTTTTTTAACCCTCCGACTAAATATTGAGGGTCTGTCAGCCAGGGCCTTTCTGCCATTGCAGGATTTCTGCAGATGCATCCATATAAACAGCAGAGTCCCCTTCCAACAACCAGCAGTCCTTCTGAATAGTAGAGGATGAATGCTCCATGAATTTTCAATTTATTTTTGACAACATGAGCCAGATAATATAGGTCTGTGCATGTTATTCAGGGAATGTTCATGATGCCGATATTCTGGAGCACTCTTAAGTCCCTGCATCTTTCAGCTCCCCTTGACACATCCAGGGCAGTAACAAACACCAAGGGCTGTCAGGAGCAAGTGAGGACTACAGATACTTGAGATCAGAGACGAAAAGTGTGGCGCTGGAAAAGCACAGCAGTCAGGCAGCACCCTAGGAGCAGGAGAGTTGATGTTTTGGGCATAAGCCCTTCATTCCTCATGAAGGACTTATGCCTAAAACATCAATTCTCCTGCTCCTCAGATGCTGCCTGACTGGCTGTGCTTTTCCCATGCCACCCTTTTCGACTAAAGGCTGTTGTACCATGGCACCTCACAAGGTGGGATTCGGAAGCCGAGGCCAGTCAGACATTCTGATGTGGTACATCCCAGACAGAGTGTCTCACGTCATGGTGCTTGCTGCATCCTCCACAATATAGTTCAAGGGAAGATTTCTTGGGATGGGAAAAGTTGGAAAAGCAGGATTCCTCTGCTGAAGAGGGAACCCTTCCACAGGCCCAGGAGAGCTCTTGCAAACACCAAGGTGAGACAGTTATGTTCTGATTAGCTAGAATCGCAAGTGAAAACCTTGCCACTGTGTTGTCACAGGATTTTTCTAGCTAGTCGCTGTGCCTAGTTTCATCCTGCTGTTTGTTAACAGCTCATATGAGTGGACGTGAGCTGGTAAAGATGCACTATCCCGTTGGTGGATGAATGTATGTGACTGACTGCATTTCTGAGAAGAGCAGGCAACAATGTTCCAGACTGGTTCCTGCCATCCTGATCTTTCCATCGGTGCAGAACTACCCAGTCCCCAGCTACATTACATTACCCTCTAATGGGGGAGGTCTGGGCCCTCTCGCTTCTATTATGTCTTTGTTCATCCTGCAATAAGAGGCAGACAAGGGTTCAGACTGCTGGGAATGTGACAGTAGGAATTTCAGTGCAGAGGAAGTGTTTGAGGAACATCAGTATTGTGAATGAACCCTTCAGTGCCCATCATGGGATGGTGGTGTCAACATGTCAAGTGACATTTTGGTAGAATAGTTCTGAGGGATGTCCCTATGAGTGTGAGATTGCAGTGATAAGAGGGTAGCAGTTACCCCGATGGAACACAAGAGATTGTTTATTCACTTTCTACACTGGGTCCACTGTGCTGGTGACTACTGGGAGGACCTGATGTCCACGCTGCCAACTTTGATACAATGGTTTCTTTAGCCCTCAGAGGGGAGAAGTACATCCTTTTTAGCCCAGATTGCTTGGGGCAAAATGTTCAGTGACCCATCATTAAAACACAGAGTCATGGCCTAAACGATGAAGACAGAACCTTTAAGCCCTTCAAACATGATTTGCCATTTTCAGTCACCACTGAAACCACTTGCAAATGAAATAAGCTGAAGATTGGAAGACAAACTTATCGCAGGCCAGGAAAAATGGAAACTCCTGACCACAGTATATTTGTATAGGGTGAATTAACATGTTTATTATTGAAGAGTTACATTTTTTAGTTTAAGTTGAAATATTTCATAGTGAAAGCTTTTTAATTCAAAATATTGTTGTGATGAAAAATATCTGAAAACATTTTACTAATTACTGTTTTTTAGTGAAGTCAAGTGATCAAAAGAGGCAATGGTTTGAATGAGATAGTTGATCAGAATTTGTGAACAAAAACAACAAGTTGTTGTATTTTCAATGTACCGTTGTTGAACTAATCAAACTGAAGTCTGAAAGATCCGGAGATAAAGTGGGAAGAGGATGAGGAGATCAAAAAATCACAGCTGGGAAACTAGTTAAATGACATGCAAACCATTTCACAGAAAAGAATTAAGTGGTCTTGAGGAGGAAATGTAGAGATATTAAAAGGACAAAAGATTGTGCAAATAATAGCATGACAAGTTATAGAAGTGATCAATGTGGAACAAAGAGTAAGAAAAATCTACTAAAGAAAGAGTAAGACATCTGCAAATGCAGTAGATACAAAATTCAAACAGAAAATGCAAGTGAAATTGGATTTGTCATTCAGAACAAATAGAAAACAACAGGATCTCAGTGAATGCCCATATTGTGGAACATCCAAAGTTGAACTTTATGGAACAGTAAAGGATCCTAAGGACAGATATGGAATTAGAATGTAATGGTGGCATTTGATTCACATTTTCCATCTTTCTTTCCTGTCTGTAATGAACCAGACTGAGAGGCTGTAAGGTACATAGACATGTGGCAGCTGACCTCATCTTAAGCAGAGAAAAGAGAGAAAGGCCAGAGAGATCAGTGAGATGTATTTGAAAGGGTTAGTGGTGGAGAACATCAGAAAAGTATAGCAGGGAAAACTGAAGTATTGTCAGGAAAGTTTGCTAAAATGCATAACATGGGGGTGTCAATGTGAAATTCCCAAAACCGAAAACCTAGATCTAAATGAGGGCTGTCTAGTACTCCAGTATTGCAGTAATATTTACTTGGTTTTAGAATCTAAGCCTTTCTTTTTCATGATTTGGAGGTGCCGATGTTTGACTGGGGTGCACAAAGTTTAAAATCACACAACACCAGGTTAAAGTCCAACTGCTGCAGAGCTAGTGCTTCCAAATAAACCTGTGGACTAAATCCTGGTGTTGTGTGATTTTTAACTTTCTTTTTCATTTTAGAGCAAAACATTTTCTTTATGTATTAGCTTGCATATCTGTGAATTAGCATCTAAAGACTTACACACTTATAGTTCATCTAAGTCTTTGATTATCCAACCTTTTTCCAACACATTCTTCACTTCAAAAATATTTTGGAACAATTAGCCCAAACACATCAATAGCCAGTACAATAGCCACTGGATCCCATGAATGTACAAAAGGAGGGCCATGGTGTCACTCTGCCACAATGTAGCCTTCACCAAGTTGCATTTGTTGCATGTGTGGATGTCATGATGGAATTCTGAGGAAGTGTCACCGGACCTGAAACGTCAACTCTGATTTCTCTTCTCTGATACTGTCAGACATGTTTAGCTTTTCCCGCAACTTCTATTTTTGTTGCCATTATGAACAGTCTGTTAAACTTGATCTGACGAGATTTCTTCTTATTAGCACCCATTCACACAGATAACCCATTCTGTGCCCAAAGGTTCTTCTGGAAATCTGTCAAGTTTTATCAGGATTTCAATGTTTACAGAAGCATTTCCTTTTTGAAACACACAGACAACAGAAACCTATTAATCTGACAGAAGGTCGATCATACACTTGAGGAACCGATGATGTGAAGCCAGCCCTTTCCATTCAGTATCAATGGAAATATAAATGCATGGAGATATTTCTGTGCAGAAATCAGCTTTTCAAGAACTTCTTTCAAAGTTCTAAGTTTCATACCAAAATGTTTTTAATGATCGTCACAGCAGGAGGTGAAGTGTCCATTGATTTCAGTGAGTCAATGCTCAGGCGTTTGATTCCACCTTGCAGTGTAATTATATGGGCACCTCCATCTTTGATCCAGACAGCTGCTGTTCCAGTTTCTGGATTAGTGGTGCTGGAAGAGCACAGCAGTTCAGGCAGCATTCGAGGAGCAGTAAAATCGACGTTTCAGGCAAAAGCCCTTCATCAGGAATAAAGGCAGAGAGCCCGAAGCGTGGAGAGATAAGCGAGAGGAGGGTGGGGTTGGGGAGACAGTAGCATAGAGTACAATAGGTGGGGGAGGGGATGAAGGTGATAGGTCAGGGAGGAAGGTGGAGTGGATAGGTGGAAAAGAAGATAGGCAGGTAGGACAAGTCATGGGGACAGTGCTGAGCTGGAAGTTTGGAACTGGAGTGAGGTGGGAGAAGGGGAAATGAGGAA
>NC_057724.1:20859681-20866250 GCF_004010195.1 Chiloscyllium plagiosum
GGATTGGAGGGCTGCATGTTGTGAGGGTGAGAGGTTGGAGTGGGGGAGGGGAGTAGACAGGTCGAGGCGGTTAATGTCCCGGCGGCAGTTGGAAATGAAGAGGTCGAGGGCAGGTAATAGGCCAGCGCGGGGTGTCCAGGTGGATGCAGTGTGTTGGAGGTGGGCAAAGGGCTCCTCGGAAGGTGGGCGGGAGTCCTGATTGTAAAAGTAAGCTCGGAGGTGGAAGAAGTGTTCGATGTCATGGTGTGTATTAAATTTATTGATGCGTGGACGGAGGGGGATGAAGGTGAGTCCTTTGCTGAGGACTGATTGTTTGTCCTCAGTGAGGGGAAGATCTGGAGGGATGGTTAAAACTCGGCAGGGCAGGGAGCTGGGATCTGGTGTGGGTGTGGAGTGGGGATGTGGGCAGAGCCAGTTACTGGAGTGGGTGTGATGGTGGGGGGAATGGGGCTGGAGTCATGAGCAAGGGTGGTGTTCCCCTTAGGGTTCTGGGGGCCGGGAATGGTGACAGTGGGATCTGTGGGGGGCGTGTCAGCAGAATGCAGGTGAGTGGTGTTGGTGGGAGCGGAAGTGGTGGCAGACACGGCAGTAGGGGTGGTGGAAGTCACTGAGCGTGTGACATCAGCGATGATGTGAGGGACGGAACTGATGTCACATGTGATGCATGAGGAATTACTTAGAGCTGCTGTTCCTGTGTCAAGCTGTGCTTGTGCATTTGTGTTCTCACTGCATCACCAAAGGGGGCTCACAATTAGTGCAGCCAAAGTATTTCTATAACAACAAGAATAGCATCATGTTCTTGTTACGCGGTGAGTGATCCAAAGGCTTCAGTCACTGCTTGAGGAATATGAGTTCCACTCCATCCTGGCAGCTGAGAGGACTTAAATTCAATGAATTAAATAATTGTAGAGCAAAAAGCAAGCATGGATGACCATGGGGTAGAATTTTCTCAGGTACTGAGCATTGGCAAGAAATTTTGGTAATCCATTTGAGATGACCAGCAAAGAAATTTTCAACATTGAGGGAAAAAAAATCCCAATGTCTAACTAAATGAAAGACCTAAATTTTGATATGAATTAGCAAAATGCATTCATTAGCATGCATGAATATCTCATAATCTCACCTCATTTATCTGCAGTTCCCCATTCTCCCATCTGCCGAACAGTCCTGTCATGTCAAGTCCTGACATGAAAGTCAGAGGTGTTACCTGGTGACCTGTGCTCACCACTTGCTCCTCTGGACTTCCATCTTGGAGAGCAGTCACTCACATTTCAGAGCACACTCATGGACCTGTCCATTTATTTTGGCACCTAACACCTGTGTGATATGAACTCTCTGCTCCATGTCTTTCTTTTAACATTGTTGAAATAAAGTTTGGGTTTATAATATATGGACTTTGTGTGTGTCTCAGGTTGATGATTAATTTGTAATAACTTCTGCAGCCATGGTGATTTATTTTATAACAGTTTGCAAGAACAACTTTGACAGCATGAATGGGTTTTTGTTTACCTTAGGATGTTTTATCAATTAGCAAAATAAACTGTTCTGCTAACTGTTATGATAACTGATCTGTTCGAAGTTTTTAGACTGAGGAACTCTTTTACACTTTGGGGAAACATTTATTTTTTTTGAGGTACAAAGGGAAGTGAATGGACCTCCTCTGCACACCCCATCCATCAGAACCTCCAAGTTTCTGTTTACAAAATTGGGCACCAGTTGTCCCTGTCTTGACGTACCTGGAGCAAATGATGAAGACTGTGCTGGTAGCTCCAGCCTGCTAGCAGTTGACCTCATGCACAATTGTTTTATAAACATGTCATCACCACCAGGAATATCAGGATGTGCAGACAGTGGTGAGAACTTCTGCTGATGGCAAATAGGAGAATACATTAAGTGGGATGCCAGAGACATAAACGTTTGTATGGAAACCTCTCACACATGTTCAGAGAATTAATGTGCAAAGATTTTAAGACTTCAAATAGGCATATTTGCATATTGTAATAGCAGTATTAAAATTATGCAATAAACTGTCACTCAGTTCACAAATGGCAACTTTATTCATTTGAAATCTATAAAGGAAGCAAAAGATATAAAATATGTTCTTTTTTCATAAAACAAAGAGCTTTGTAGCAATCAAGAGGTTTCAATAATTTCTATTAATCTCCTTGGAATACTATATCATTAAGAATTTTGTGATTATTATTTCAAATATACCACTGTATGATTCTTGTTCAAAGTTGTATGCATACAAGAGAATGGAAGACAATATTGTTTCAACAGGACGTGCAGTTGACAAAGGTGGAATTTAAATTCTGGAACTTGCTGTCACTTCAAATACTGAGCTGCAGAAAGCAATTTTTTCATCAGGTCAAGACTTTCAATTTACAAACATACATTTTAAAATTAATATTGAACATAGGTCTGAATCAATACTGTCAATTCACTGCTACTGACTCTTAATAAAGATGTTTATAAGTGCCTTATCTATCAGAACTGAATTTATGCCACAAATCTCAAGATAATTGTGTATGCGGATGTGGATGAGGTACAGCTATAAATTCAACATGACAATCTTAATATCAAAATGCATAATTTCCAATGGAATATTCTGTTCTGTAAGAAGACTGTTAATAGAAATATACTGGTACAACTCATTACAACTAATTTCTGGAGCACAGTTTTGTTTCATTGTATTTGTAGGCAGTTATTAAAATAAAGATATAATGCCATCTGTTTAGGAAAGGACAGTATTCAGAATATATATGATTTAAGGTGAGGTGGAAATTTCACAAAAATAATAATCCAAAGACAAGGCTGATGTTTTGGGATTTGGGCTTAAATTTCATCATGGCAGCTGGTGGAATTTAAATTTAATTAAAGAAAAACAATCAGCAATTGAAAAATAATTTCTGGTGACCTTGACAACCATTGTGATGTTGCAAAAACTCATTGGGTTAACTAATACCTTTTAGCGAAGGAAATCTGTCATCCTTATCTGGCCTGGCCTTCTACGCATGACTTGAGATGTAAAAAATGTAATTGCAAGTTAACTGCATTCTGAAATGGCACAGCAAATCTCACAGTTCAAGGACAATTAGTTGTAGAGAACAAATGATGGACCTGCCAGTGTTGCTTGTATCCGATGAAATAATAAAGATTGAAAATATTCCTTAGTTTGCAAATTACGTTTAACATCACTAAATAAGAGAGAGCACAGAAAGAATAGGAAGGTCATATTCGTGAGATTGTACCAGTCTGGGTGGTGAAGAGGAACAAAAACCTCAGAGATTGATTAGATTCCCTACAGTATGGAAACAGGCCCTTTGGCCCAACAAGTCCACACAAACCCTCCAAAAGGTATCCCACCCAGACCCATTCCCCTAAACTATATTTACCCCTGACTAATGCACCTAACAATATGGGCAATTTAGCATGGTCAATTCACCTGGCCTGCACATCTTTTGGATTGTGGGAGGAAACCAGAGCACCCAGAGGAAACCCAGGCAGACACGGGGAGAATGTGCAAATTCCACACAGACAGTTGCCCAAGGTGGGAATCAAACCCAGGTTCCTGATATTGTGAGGCAGCAGTGCTAACCACTGAGCCACTGTGCCAGTTATTGACACAGCAATCAGCCAATTCAGCATTAAAAATGCAAGCCAAGCACAAGACTTTATTTCTTGAGGAACAGAATTTCAGAACCAGGAAGTTTCACTAAATCTGCATTTAACTTTGGTTAGACGACATTTGGAGTATTGTGTGCAGTCCTTGTCACCATAGTGTAAAAAATAATACAAGAGACTGAACAGGGCACAGCATAGATTTATAAGAATGACATCAGAAATGTGGGGGTGTACAATTTAGGAAAGTATTGACAGCCAGAGTCTGTTTTGTCTTGAAGAAAGAAAGCTAAGAAGTGACATAATACAGATCTTTCAAACTATGAAAAATGTTGACAAGGCTACATGAATAGAGAGACTGCTTTCTCTTCTGCAGAAAAAAAAAACATGACTATAAGCCATTGTATAAAAGTAGTCACCAAGAAATTGAAGAGGGATTTCAGAAGAAATCTCTTTATTCAAAGCCATAGGAGAATGCAGGATTCACCACCACAGAGTGCAGCTAAAGTGAATTGTACAGTTGCATTTAAGAGAATGCTAGTCAAAGATATGATAGAGGAGGTAATAGAGGATGGTTGGGCTGAGTGGTCTGTTCTGTGATGTCCTATGTAGTTTTAGATCAAATGATTGGGTAAAATGTACAATCTGTCACTGCAGTTGAAATGGGACTGATATAAGCAAGTTGTGATGCTCAGTTTCACTTCAGCAGCACTTTTAATATCAACTTTCCATACAACTGTTATGTTTATTGACGTCTTAAGGCCAAGAGGAATAATATCCTGGTGTAACCATTGACCAGAGCTTAATTTGATCTTCCAAATCAACAGTGCAGCAAAGAAGAAGGTCATTGGGTTCAAAATGATAACTCTGGCTTTTCTCTACAAATTACCCCCAGGATTTGCTGTGTTTCTGCAACGATTTTTGATTTTGTTTGTGTACCTGCAACAGCAGGTCAGAGTTGGAAATTCAGTGGAGAAACTCCTGAATTCCCAAAGTCTCTCCATAATGTACATAGCACTATCAGATGATTTTCCACTTTCCCAATTAGGTTCAGCGCCAACAACAGAGGTTTGTCATCTTGCGGGATAAAGGAGCTTGTTTGATCGGAACTCCATCCATCAGCTTAAACATTCTCTCCTTTTACAATGACACAGGGGCAGCAGTGTACAGTATCACTACAACAATATGCCAAGCCTACTCCAACAAGACCATTAAACCACATAATCCCTACCACATCAAAGCTCAAGGGTGGCAAATGCAAGGAACACCACCATCTCAAGTTCTCCTCGAAGCCACGCAGGATCTTGACTTGGAACTATACTTCTGTTCTTTCACTGTTGATGTGTCAAAATCATGGAAATTCCCTTCCTAACAGCTCCGAGAGTGCACTTGCACAGTGCAGACTACAATCATCTTTTCAAGGGCACCTGGGATGGATTACAAATATTGACCTTACCTATGGTGCAACATCCTGTAAGAGGAATAAAAATGTTCCAGGTTCTGTGGATGTCCTGGCAGTGATAAGTACTTCCATATTTCCTGTTCCACAATTCCCTGAGATAGGTGTTGAAGAAGATGTGATGATACTTGTGATTTCAGAGGTGTATTTGTCATTTTTTTTATGAAGAGAGGTTGAGACAGAGGTGAAAAGCAGTGGGTTCCAAGCCAATACAATAAACAACATGTGATTCCTTGGATTTTTTTTTCAGTTGGAACAATAGAACCAGCATGAAAGGGTGGGGTCAAGCTCCCACAGACCGAGGATTTTAGTTTAACTTTTAGTAGCTGTTGGGTTTTGGAAGCTGCTATACATCTCTCCCTGAGACAGCAAAATACTTGAGTTTTCTCTCTCTCTCTCCCAGAATTTTCGCTTGATGTTGTTTCCTTCTGGACTGGAGAATTACATGTGAGACAATCTATTTTACTGAATTTGCCTTTGCTTTGGGTGAGTTACTATCTTGGAACAGTTCCTGTTTAAAAGTTAAATAATCTATTTTTGTTCCATTTTTCAATAGAGTTAATTCATTGCAATTCTTCTTTCTTTTGTTTGTATTTTGACCGTAGTATAAGAATAAAGTGTGTTTTGCTTCAAGCCTCATCGCTTGACCAATTGATTTGTATCTGGAACACAACACCTTACACTTGTCTTTAAAAATAAGAAAAGGTTAGGGTCTAGGCTATATCTTGAGGCCTTCATCTGTTCCATAACAGAAGCCAGTCGCATAATTAATGAAATGAAGAGTGTAAGTTTGCCAAAGGCAGTTTAGGCACTGCGAATCTCACTAGAAAACAAATGCCATTCCAAAATTTCAAAAAATATTAACCCTTTGTTTTCAAGCATTAACCATAAGTCAAACTAAAAGCAAAAGCATAATATTTTCATCATGGTAATTTGATTCTTATGTATATCTTAAATAAGGAAAAAACTTGACTTTCCAATTAAGAAGCAAATGTCAAAATAAAAGACAGGACAATGGGAAAATAAGATTGTCAAGTGGGAATAACACATCCATGTCATATTTTATAATGTGCTATTAATACTTGTGCCAAATGCCTTCCTCTTCATTTGTTTGCACTGAAATCAATAAAATATTACTAGTTATTACATCATGTTGAAAAAGGAGGAACCATCACTGAATAAAACAATCAATCATATATTTCAAAGTACAATGTTTGATAATAAGACTTGCATTGATATTTTGCATAGAAGATATATTTGACATTTCTATTTTCCTGACGTTTTCTGTTAAATACAGATATGGAACTGAATTATCTCTGAACACTGGGCTGATGGAGTGGCAGATGAATCTTTAATTTAGATAAATGTGAGGTGCTGCATTTTGGGAAAGCAATCATAGCAGGACTTATACACTTAATGGTAAGGTCCGAGGGAGTGTTGCTGAACAAAGAAATCTTGTAGTGCAGTTTCATAGCTTTTTGAAAGTGGA
>NC_057724.1:20866337-20879292 GCF_004010195.1 Chiloscyllium plagiosum
AAAGGGTTCAGAAAAGATTTGCAAGGATGTTGCCAGAGTTGGAGGATTTGAGCTATAGGGAGAGGCTGGACAGGCTGGGCTGTTTTCCCTGGAGCGCCTGAGGCTCAGGGGTGATCTTATAGAGATTTACAAAATTATGAGGGGCATGGATAGGGTAAATAGGCAAAGTCTTTTCCCTGTGGTCAGGGAGTCCAGAACTAGAGGGCAGAGGTTTAGGGTGAGAGGGTAAAGATATAAAAGAGACCTCAAGGCAACCTTTTCATGCAGAGGGCGGTGCGTGTATGGAATGAGCTGCCTAAGGAAGTGTTGGAGGCCAGTACGATTACAACATTTAAAAGGCATCTGGATGGTTCTCTGAATAGGAAGGATTTGGAGGGTTATGGGCCGGACGCTGGCTTGTGGTACTAGATTAGATTGGGATATCTGGTCGGCATGAACGATTTAGACCGAAGGGTCTGTTTCTGTGCTGTATATCTCCATGACTCTATGACTCTGTGACTGGATATGCACATATATTCCAAAATATAGTCAAAAATATTTATTTCACAGTTTCTGTGAGATTTTTTATCTTGTTTCTTTCTAGTATTTTCTGCAATGCAGTGCCTTGACTTAGAACATCATAACCAAAATGTGATTTTCTGAGTGCATGTTGTATGCATTAAACCTAAAATAAAGTGTTGTCATGAAGAAAATATCAGGGTTGAAGCTGCATGGAAACTAGTGTGCTCGGGAAACTTAGCAGGAGAACTTCTCCCATTTTGTTTGAAATTCCTGCCAAAATCCTCACTGGACTTTTAGCTTTTCAATCTGCAATCGTATTTTGAAGTAGTCTTAGAATGTTTCCCTTGCAAGGGAAATCAGTGAATTTTAGTACAATCATTTCTCAGCACTGACTTCATTAATTAGTTAGTTGTGAAAATGCTGTCTACATATAATAAAACACTGATAGGTCCAAGCACAGATTTGTCTGTTTGTGAATGCTGTCAATCTTCACTATTAATGACAACTTTAATTGGAGCATTGCTGGGCATAATTCTCTCTCCTAAATAAGATACCAGATCCAGCACACAAGGTCTTCTATTGCAATCTGTCCTTCAGCATGGTAACCATATCAATTCTAAACTGACACCCATCTATTTTGTGTTGTCAGTAGAGAGAGAGAAGAGACCACCATTTGTGCTGATCGAGTCCCACGGTTTCTGTTTTGAAACACTTGGTGATTTAGTGACCTCCTGCAGTGCGATGCAATCTCAACTGATTGAGAAGAGTTGTTGTACCAGTCAATTTCAGCCAGTATCTGAAGTGATAGGATACCATACAGGAGAAATCATTTTGGAAAAAAGGATAAGGAAAATGATGAGGATTAAATCATAGCAAGCAACATCATGGGAGAATGTGGGAAGTAGTTTGGTCAAGATTAATAGATTGGAAATTAGTGCAGCAATGTCAGTGCAGGAGAAGTACTCTCACATAGGATGGCAGCAGCATTGGAGTCGCATCTTTCATGCTTTTCTGCTTTTTTGGGATAAATGTTGTGAAAAGTGTAACAAAACATAGTTTTCCAACAAGAATACTTATGGGTTTGAGTATATATTTTAATTTTCTACATTAAATAATCATATGAGCAAACAATTAACTATTAATCCCAAGTATTTTTTGTCTCTTTATCTTTGCATCTGTGTCTTTTAATAGTGCAAGTTAATAGCCTGGTAAAAGTGTTAGGTAGGCCATCTTAATTTACAGCATGAATTGAATTTAGTTAAGTATCAGTTGAACAAAATGTGAGATAATTCTGACATCTTGAAGATCCATGTTTTTCATACAGTTGTATAATCCATTAAGTTTCAGTATAATTACTACAGTCAAAGATATTACATTTCTTTGCAAAGTGAAATGACAGTTTCCCCTGCATAAGCTTGAGCTGCGATAACGATAGGTTGAATAATTTGACATTCTATCTCTAGATGTACAAGTGAGGGGACCATGAGATAAAGCTGTTTCAGAATGCTTAAAACCTAGACATGCAACATTTTAAAGTGGATGTCTGTAACATTCTTGGTGAAATGCAAAAGAATATGATTATTGCACAAGAATATGACTATGTCATTCACAAAGACTTCAGAGCACTTCTGCGTTAGAACATTGAAGCCATTCAATAAATATATTTGTAGTCTGCTCTTCCTTTTGTCTCATGACAAACTATTTCTGTGACACTTTTACAAATTTCCCCATCATTTAGCAGGCTGCACAATGTTCCACGTCATTAAGAAAGTAAAATAGTGCATAATGCTTTCTGTTTCTTCCTTTAAATATATGTCATCAATTACACTTTGTCATCAATCTACAGTTGGATAATTCTTTTTCCAAAGTGGGTAAACATATTGCATGTTGCCTCACTAATCGAAAGTAAGTAACATTTCTTTGAAAAAAAAAGCCATTTATCATAATGCTAACTTCATGTAAGAAGATGAAGCATAGAATCTTTAGTGATTTGTGTGTGTAACTAAATAGAAAATTTGAAAATATCGAAAGCCATATCAGTCTGACATATAATCCGATGTGTGAAGAGTAAGTTGACAGTCTGACTGAGATTGCAATCAGCCATCAAAAGATCTTTAACAGATACAAAAATTAACTTATAAAATAATCAAACATCGATTTTTTTTCAGTGAGGCACCTGTCAACAGTGATGTATAGATTGATTCCTGAAATAATGCGAGTTTGAAAAATTGGATTAAGTGAATCTGCTCAATGAAGCAATGTCATACTATTTGGTAATTCAGCGAATGACATGTTCAGCAAAGTAAGATAAAACGTTTTGAAGTTTAACAGCAATAGTGAAACGTCTTGTATATTTCTGGTTATAAACTGTAAAGCGAAACTTTGTAGTTATACAATGCATTCCACAATCTTAAAAATGAGCACAAATACTGTCCTTTTAAAGATGTACTTTTGAATTTAAACATTTTGTAGTGTCGGAGACAAAGCAAACATATTCCACAGAGCAATATTCCACTAACAATAATGACCTGGTTATGCATTTGAATCATGTTGCTTCAGCAAGCAATATTGAAAAGTGTGTTGCTGGAAAAGCGCAGCAGGTCAGGCAGCATCCAAGGAGCAGGAGAATCGACGTTTCGGGCATAAGCCCTTCTTCAGGAATGAGGAGGGTGTGCCAAGCAGGCTGAGATAAAAGGTAGGGAGGAGGGACTTGGTCCTTCAACCACAAGGGATGAATGCAGATTTCTCCAGCTTCCTCATTTCCCCTCCCCCCACCTTATCTCAGTCCCAACCCTTGGACTCAGCACCGCCCTCTTGACCTGCAATCTTCTTCCCGACCTCTCTGCCCCCACCCCCTCTCTGGCCTATCACCCTCACCTTAACCTCCTTTTACCCATCGCATTCCCAACACCCCTCCTCCAAGTCCCTCCTCCCTATCTTTTATCTTAGCCTGGTTGGCATACCCTCCTCATTCCTGAAGAAGGGCTTATGCCCAAAACGTCGATTCTCCTGCTCCTTGGATGCTGCCTGAGCTGCTGTGCTTTTCCAGCAACACATTTTTCAGCTCTGATCTCCAGCATCTGCAGTCCTCACTTTCACCTCAGCAAGCAATATTGTCCAGAATACTGGCATGAACACCGTACACTATTAAAATAGTGCTGATGAGGACTTTGATTTAATGTAACCTTCTAGAAAGGTACAACCTCCAACAGTATGGGACCCCCTTGAAAGAAAATACATGCACCAGTTTCTTCTCAATATATTCACATATCTACAGAGAATCTGCTACAAAGCAAAGATAACTTTTTGGTCTGAGGAGGCACAGTGGTCACCAGAAAAGCTAATGGCCAAGATCGTAGTGGGGGGAGGCAGGGATAAGACCCAAAGTTCTCTGCAATTGCTGGCAGTAATCTGTGAATTTATGGTTGAATTCGAAAGGTATATTCCTTTAATACGGATTGTGAAAACATTAGTACTTATCCCCCTGGTGATAGCTTCATGAGGTCCTTTTAGATGATCACTGATTTAGTTTCAAGTGCCTGAGAATATGAATTATATGGATTGTGTGGCATGTGATGTAGAATCACAAATAAAATTGAAAAAGGGTTGCAGCAGTTGTTGGACCTTCAATTTTCATATGTAACAGAGCGAACGTTTGTTTCAACTGCTTGTCTTGGACAACCATGCAGAGATATTTATCAAAATGGTACACATGTTTAACTTATGTGTCCATTTTATGTCCATTTTGCCTGGAAATTAATCTGACTGTGATCCAATGTCCAGCCCTATAGTTTAGAGTAGTGAATATGCCTTTTCGATTTTGCTCAAAATTCTGTCCCATTCTCCTTTATCAATATTCATTAGTATGACGACTGTGGCTTTAAAAGATTGCTTACATATGAAAATAAATTTAGAATTCATCATTTGGCCATTTCATTTATACAAGAATTTTCTACGTCAGTTAAGAGATGACACCAATAAATTTTAAATCAGATTACAATAATTACAAGGGATTGTTAGAAGTCTCTCAAAGGAAGAAAGAGAGTCGGGAAGTTTTAGAGAGAAAATATCAAAACTTGGGTGTGAGGAAGCTGAAGGGGTAACCAACAAAATTGGAGCAGTTAAAATCTGAGGTGCACACGAGGTCAGAATTGGAGGAGAGCAGAGATCGTAGAGGATTGGTAGGCTAGAGGAGATTACACAGATAGGGAGGACTGAGGTCACAGTGACACTTGAAAACAAAGGAAGTATTTAAGTCAAGACCTAACTAGACTTAGATCTGATGCCAGCTAATGAGTGCACAGTGCAGTATTTGGTGCAAATGAGGATATGGGAATCAGATGTTGGATTGAGGTATTTTCAACAATTATTAAATTTTACAAAGTTAGAAAAGTGAGGAATTAAATTCTATTCAGTCTGCTTGCGAATAGTTATCAATATTTTCTGTGAGAAAAATGTCCATTTTCTTCTGTTTTATGGTGCAGATTGATGTAAACAGAGCTAACAATGTTTTTTTGAAGTAAGTACTCAACGGCAGCTACCTTTCAAATTGTTTGAGTCTTGGATTCAACACATTTAACAGGTCTATGTGTTCTTGCGTGTAAAACTTCAGAATGATGTTCTCTATTGAGTTTTGTAGTGTGAGAGTCGTTTTGGTCTTTTGATATGTAACAGTTTGAACATTTGAGATGATAGTTAATCACTGAGAGAGAACATAACATACTCTAAGCAAATGCATAAACAGTTTGTACTTGTTGAGTAGCTAATTAAACAACTTGTGAAAACATATTTGTACCTGTAATAGATCTTGTAAATAATCAGAACTGCTGAAAGCATTTAGAATGGCTCTGTCTCGAAATCAGCCCATAATTTTAATTGATGTAGGTCTCACAATTGAAGTTAAATTACACCCAAAATCTAAGAGGTAGATGGGAAATATAATCAAAGAGTAAGATGAGGGAAAGTAATGCAAATTAAATACTGGAAAGAGACAGTCAGCAGCATACCATAATATTTACAGCTTTGTTTTAACATTTTAACAAAATTAGCTTTTTCTCATTTGCTTGCATAGTGTTATGGTGCAGATACACATGTACGCAGTTAAAATCCAGCCAGCCCTTCAATACTTCGCAGTAATCCCAATTTCTATTACGTTCTAGCTTTCATTCCTTTCACACAGCCATGGTTCCTCATGGTCATTCCTCCTCCTCTGTCTTTGTAGTATCAGGAATATAGCTATTACAGGATCTGAAGCTTCAAAGCTCAAAATCTATGGCAACTTATCTGAACCTCATATTTGCATTAACATTATGAAACAATTCACTGCTTTATCTCAACAAAAGAAATTTGTAATACTTATAGACATTGTTTACCTGACAGATGAAGACCTCACATCATTCAGACTGTGAAATCAATAGCAATTAATAATACATATTTACTAAAAAATAACAAATCTATAAATATCCCTCTAGCCCTCAGCCCTTACATCTTCTCCACACTCTGGACCCCCTATCCATTTCAACCCCATGTCTCAATGCCACTCTCCTCTCGAACATGTTCATGCCCCCAAAATCACCTGTGGCACCATATGCCCCTCAACATACTGCCCATTCCCTCTCATTTTCCTTATCACAACCTATGGCTGTGTACCCATCACCCTGGCCTTTTATATGACAATTTTAAGTCAACTCACATCAAACCAGTCTTCACATCACTACCGTCTTGTTTTTTCCACTTCCATTGTTCTATCCATCAGTGCCAACTCACTTCGTATTGACCACTGGTAAATCTCATGAGGGAATGCTGACTTGATGTTACAATTTTTAAAAATACAATAATTGATTTTTTAAAATATCAATACTGAAATTCCATCAACTAATCTCCTATGAAAATACATTCTTGTCTTTGAGAATGCGTTGCCAATTCTGTGACAGTTTTTCTGACACTTTAACAGCACTGACAATTATTTGCCAGTTCAAAGTCTCTGTTGTGGTGAAAATCTGGGCTCGTCCCAGTTGGATTCAGAGACAATGGAGGGCAATAGGGAGAGATACTACTGGGCATATGAAGCAGATAAACCACAGCAGAAAAAGCAAGATGATTGTAACAGTCATTTTCCAATTGAAACAAAGCGAGAACAGATGGATCTTTTGGAGATTTAAGAATCAAGGAGTTGCTGGAAGAGATCTTGTAGCTGGTGGTTTGTTTGAGGATATGAAGAAGACTGAGTAAAACATGAGTGAACTGACTTTCAAAAGAACACTGGAAGAGTTACTATGATGCGACAGGGAAAATGGAATCAATTGGAACACCAGGAGTGATTTGGAAAGAGCAATGAGAGTATATATGTTAATGATTTGATAATATAACACTGACATCAGCAGTCACAAACTGTTGTAATTTTGAGGAGAGGTTGGATACTTTGTTCTACAGAGCTGTATCATGTAGCGAATCTGTAAAAGAAGAGTTTATTGAAACTCCTGAGAGTCAGATAATAATCACTCTTGGGCATGGCAGAGATCTGGATGCCACTAAGACCAGACACAGTATTGTTGAAGGGACTATGTTTTCACTGTGCAGGACAGAATCACCAATGCAAAACCTCATGGCAGCAATAACAAGAAGATTGATCAACGAAAGGTTGTATCAGTAAAGGCAGATGTTATAATTGTGGCAAAAATGGACTTTAAATGTTTGACAAGGACAATTAAAATGAAGGTAGCCAATTCACCCCTCTCACAAAATTCAGGCTCAACTGATACAGACTAGGAGATGAACAAAAGAAATGGAGTGGGAAAATAAATTGTTCTTCCAAAAACTATTTTTAAAGGTAATCAGCAAAAAGCATCTCTTGACCCTGTGACATTAAATGTAGACATCTCAGCGCTTTAAGTCAATGCTGTCATGATAAAGGATGAAGTAACTTTAAAACCAAATATATTATCTTTGTAAGAATTAAAAGACTTGGCTAGGCACTCAGAGGTGTTTTCCAACTGAAACATAGAAAAACAGAAAATGCAAAAAAAAAGTGAATTACTCAGAGGTGAAAGCAGAGAATATTAAAACAGGTAAATTAAAAGTAGAACAGATAAGATTGGGACTGGAATTCCAACAAAAGAAAGAAGAGAGAATTTGAGGAATGAGAGACAGAGGCAGGAGAAAGAAAGAGAGGTGCAGGAGAAGAAAATATAGAGAGATTTCAAAAAAGAGAAATATAGAAAAGAAGCAGGAGAGAAAAAGAGAAAAGGATTTTTAATTGAGACAGTTTGAGCTGAGAGAGAAGAATCCCAATGAAGACAATATTAGCGAGGGAGCCGTAGCTCACTAAGCAGATAAGGGATGAAGGATTCACGTTTGCGTATTTAATCCATAAACTTGATAAGAAAGGAGGATCTGTTTGCTGACATCCACAGTAAACAGATCATTTTAATAAACCAGCAAATGGTAATAGTATTTTAGAATGATCATATAAAGTACTAAACAAAGAATTATCTTTTAATTTTCAGAACTTAGCCTTATATTGTGTGCATGCACAGTCAGCAGGCCTGTGATGTTTTGATCTCAGCAAACAGATCCACAGTAAAATTCCTAAAACATGAAATGATATTAAGAAAAGGAATCTCACAGTCATTGAGCAGTTTTTATCTATTTTAAAAGCCGCCAGTCTTTAAGGGGGTAGGAACAGAGCTGAAAATGTGTTGCTGGAAAAGCGCAGCAGGTCAGGCAGCATCCAAGGAGCAGGAGAATCGACGTTTCGGGCATGAGCCCTTCTTCAGAAATGAGCCCTTCTTCTTCTCATGCCCGAAACGTCGATTCTCCTGTTCCTTGGATGCTGCCTGACCTGCTGTGCTTTTCCAGCAACACATTTTCAGCTCTGATCTCCAGCATCTGCAGTCTTCACTTTCTCCAAGGGGGGTAGGAACAGCCTGATGTCAAGGAATTTGAGGGAAGTTCCTGTGTAATTTTGATCACTGCAACTTTAGCCGATGAGGAACAGGTTCTACACTCAGAAGTCAATTTCTGACAGAATTCATGAACTTCTATTTTTCAAACCACTATCAAGACCTTTCTTGTTTAATGTATGAATTTTCATCCAAGTATTCCTTAATAATGAATGGTTTTGGCCCCACTTTGTGCACACTCAATCTGGATCAATACTGTCCCAGTTTAGTTTCCATTCAATTATGCCCAATCAGGAAATAAAGGAAAACTTACTTTCCATCATATGAAAGGTTTCAGGAGCAGCAAACACATTCAGCTTCTATGTCACACTGTCTTGATACATTTTATACTTAAGAGCTGCAGTAGGAGAAATTAGATTCTCTATAAAAACTAAATTTTGCTCAACTTCTTTGTGAACCAATTTGAAATACTTAGTGGACTCAATTTTATTTTACAATCAAAAAATGGATTATTTCTATAAAAACCTGCAGCAATCATACAGCAAATGTTTTTACTATCCTGCCATAGACATGATTAAACTCAACTGTTATCTCATAAGCCTAGCTAAGATTAAAGCATGATAACATTAATCAAACATTCCAAGAGACTTTCTATAATAGGGTACAGGCTTCAATTTATATTGCACTGATGTGGTTTGCAAGGTTAAATGTAATGAATTTAGATATCTAGCAGCATATATCTCGTCTTATGGTTTGCATTTCCAGATTTCACTGACTACTTCAAATCAGATTGAAAGTGGTCTGGAATAATGACCCAGGTTTCACAGTCTGAGGGCAAGAGACTGAGTTAGAGAGTGCCAAATGAGTGATCCTACTAAGTGTCCTCATGAGTTTCCAACTGCCAAGGGTTTAGTTCATTCCAAGTGGTGTTAAGATATAACTGAGTACACCAGAAAGAATAGTTATCCACCCTGATACCATTTCAAGTTTGTTGCTGAATCTTGTGCATCAGAGTTGTCAAGCTATTCTTATAATGCCTCAGATTAAGAACTGGACCAAGGTAAAGAGAAGACCCAACATTTCCCAGAGCAACTAAGAATGGGAATAAATACAGTCCTTTTAATCTCAGGGTCCTTGTGAAAGAAAAGAAACATAATCTTTCTGGCAATAAGTAGAATCAGGCTTTGATGTTAAATGTGTTGATGTCAAAGGAAAGATTGTTCACCACGTTATTTAGTTCAAGTGCTGCTTAAACTATATATCCCAGGCCAATATATTAGACAGTAGTAGTGAATTTTGATGACATGCATTCATTTATCATTAATTTCTGTGGGAATTTACCCAAGTAAATTGATTGTTGCAACTTTGGAAGAAGATGCAACCTAACCCTAGAAAAATAGAGGACAGAATTGTCTTATCATCAAGTAATTGGCTTAACATCAGTTTGGGCTGTTTTCCTTTTGAGCAACAGCAGATTTACAGTCAAGGAATGATCATTGCACATAATTCATGTCAGTTGGAGGTGAGAGTCAATTAAGTTCTGTCTGGCTTTTTGCACCAAACACTGCTCTGCACTATCATGTTGAAGGAGACGTTTCTCCTGTTCACTGTCCTCATCTTCTTCCTCCAGAGGCTGCTGGCTCTCTCTCAACTCCTCAACATCCATTACATTCTCTCTTTACCTGCTTCGGTTAGGCTGAGTACAGTATGCTAGCATTATGAAGAACACTATCTGTTCTGTACTGTAACTTTAACACACACACACACACGTACGCACATGCAAAAACACAGATATCAGAACTTCATAGGATGCAAAATTATTTGAAGATAGAAGACAGAAAATCACGGTGGAGGGATAGTTTTCGGACCAGCAGTATACCACACAGATCATTGCCGGGTTCACTGCTTTTCATCATTTATATAAATGATTTGGATGTGAATATAGGAGGTACGGTTAGTAAATTTGAAGATGATGCCAAAACAGGAGGTGTAGTGGACAGCGAAGAAGATTATTGGTGGCACAGAGGTTAGCACTTGCTGCCTCACAGCGCCAGAGACACAGGTTCAATTCCTGTCTCAGGCAACTGTCTGTGTGGAGTTTGCACATTCTCCCCATGTCTGCTTGGGTTTTCTCCTGGTGCTCCGGTTTCCTCCAACAGTCCAAAAATGTGCACGTTAGGTGAATTGGCCATGCTAAGTTGCCCGTAGTGTTAGGTGAAGGGGTAAATGTAGAGGAATGGGTCTGGTTGGATTGCTCTTCGGAGAGTCGGTGTGGATTTATTGGGCCGAAGGGTCTGTTTCCACACTGTGAGTAATCTAATCTAATCTATCTCAGAGTATAATGTGACCTTGATTAGATGGCCATTGGGCCAAGGAGACATAAAGTCATAGAGATATACAGCATGGAAACAGACCCTTCAGTCCAACCTGTCCATGCCAACCAGATATCCCAACCCAATCTAGTCCCCCCTGCCAGCACCCGGCCCATATCCCTCCAAACCCTTCCTATTCATATACCCATCCAAATGCCTTTTAAATGTTGCAATTGTACCAATGTCCACCATTTTCTCTGGCAGCTCATTCCATACACATACCACCCTCTGCGTGAAAAAGTTGCCTCTTAGGTCCCTTTAATATCTTTCCCCTCTCACCCTAAACCTATGTCCTCTAGTTCTGGACTCCCCCAACACAGGGAAAAGACTTTTCCCTAGGATAGTATGGATATCCTAACCATGCCCCTCATAATTTCATAAACATCTATAAGGTCACCCCTCAGCCTCTGATGCTCCAGGGAAAACAGCCCCAGCCTGTTCAGCCTCTCCCTATAGCTCAAATTCTCCAACCCTGGCAACATCCTTGTAAATCTTTTCTGAACCCTTTCAAGTTTCACAATATCTTTCCAATAGGAAGGAGACCAGAATTGCATGCAATATTCCAACAATGGCCTAACCAATGTCCTGTAAAGCCGTAATATGACCTTCCAATGAGCCATTGTCATTCAGAATAGAACAGATTACTGCAAGGAAGTGTACCGACAACTGAACAACCAGGAACACTACAGGCAACTACCAGCTGATCCGACCAAAGAACACACCCAAGAATTAAACACACTGATCAGAACTTTGGATCCAATCCTTCAGAGTTCCCTACGCGCCCTCAACCCACGTACTTCTCCTGAAGGCGACTTCTACTGCCTTCCAAAGGTACACAAAGCCAACACACCGGGACGTCCCATCGTGTCGGGCAATGGGACCTTTGTGAGAATCTCTCTCGTTATGTGGAAGGCATCTTGAAACCTATTATACAGGGGATCTCCAGCTTCTATCGCGACACTACGGATTTCTTACAGAAACTCAGCACCCATGGACCAGTCGAAAAAGGAACATTCCTCGTCACAATGGATGTTTCCGCACTCTACACTAGTATCCCCCACAAGGATGGCATCGCGGCAACAGCCTCAGTACTCAACACCAACAACTGCCAGTCTCCAAACACCATCCTACAACTCATCCGCTTTATCCTCGATCACAACGTCTTCACCTTTGATAACCAATTCTTCATCCAGACACACGGAACAGCCATGGGGACCAAATTTGCACCCCAATATGCCAACATTTTTATGCACAGGTTCGAACAAGACTTCTTCTCTACGCAGGATCTCCAACCAACATTGTGCACCAGGTACATTGATGACATTTTCTTCCTCTGGACCCATGGCAAGGATTCACTGATAAAACTACACAGTGACATCAACAAGTTTCATCCCACCATCAAACTCACCATGGACTACTCTTGACAGTCTGTCTCATTCTTGGACACGTGCGTCTCCATCAAGGATGGACACCTCAGCACCACACTCTACCGCAAACCCACAGACATCCTCACAATGCTACACTTCTCCAGCTTCCACCCAAAACATATTAAAACAGCCATTCCCTATGGACAAGCCCTACGTATATACTGGATCTGCTCAGATGAGGAGGAACGTGACGGACACCTGGAAGTACTCAAGGATGCCCTCACAAGAATGGGGTACAATGCTCAACTCATCGACCGCCAGTTCCCACGTGCCACAGCAAGGAACCGTAATGACCTCCTCAGGAGACAGACACGGGCTGCAACTGACAGGATACTCTTCGTTGTTCAGTACTTCCAAGGGGCTGAAAAATTACGCCATGTTCTTCATGACCTGCAACACATTATCAATGAGGATGAGCACCTCACCAAGACCTTCCCCACACCTCCACTACTTGCCTTTAAACAACCGCCAAACCTCAAACAGATCATTGTTCGTAGCAAACTGCCCGGCTCTTAGGACAACTCCATACAACCCTGTCACGGTGGATGCTGCAAGACGTGTCAGATTGTGGACATAGATACCACCAATACACGTGGGAACACCTCCCATCTTGTACACGGCAGGTACTCATGTGACTCAGCCAACATTGTCTATATGCTGCAGGCAAGGATGCCCGGAGGCATCGTACATTGGGGAAACTGAGCAAAGGCTACGACAACGGATGAATGGGCACCACACAACAATCAACAGACAG
>NC_057724.1:20879444-20887808 GCF_004010195.1 Chiloscyllium plagiosum
ACATACACACACACACACACACACAGACAGACAAAGACCCACATGCACACATATATTTTGTGGGGTGAATTTGCAGAGTTACATTGCACTTTGCTCAAAAACTGCATACATTCATGTAGAACTCTGAGCTCAAAAACTGCATGAATTTATGTAAAACTCTGTTATCTCAGATTAGAATCAATCTAAACATCATGTCATCGACAGAGAACACAGGGGGCTAACACCTTCAACATATTGTCTAGCTATCACCATTGTTAACAGCTAACCCGAGAATGCAACTTTTAAAAAAAGGGTTTTGTGATTTACACATGAAAGAAGTGAAACTATCACTGTATTCTAACAGATGAAAGGCTTAACAGACAATCAATTTTTCAATATATACTTTCAGTCACAGCACACTGCATATTTTTGCTATAAATTCTGTGTTACGATCGAGCCCTCCACAATCATCTGATGAAGGAGTGTCGCTCCGAAAGCTAGTGTGCTTCCAATTAAACCTGTTGGACTATAACCTGGTGTTGTGTGATTTTTAACTTTGTACACCCCAGTCCAACACCAGCATCTCCAAATCATGACTTCCAACCCCTGTACTCAATACGCTGACCAATAAAGGAAAGCATACCAAAAGCCTTCTTCACTATCCAATCTACCTGCAACTCCACTTTCAAGGGGCTATAAACCTACACACCAAGGTCTCTTTGTTCAGCAACACTCCCTTGGACTTTACCATTAAGTGTGTAAGTCCTGCTAAGATTTGCTTTCCCAAAATGCAGCACCTCACATTTATCTGAATTAAACTCCATTTGCCACTTCTCAGCCCATTGGCCCATCTGATCAAGATCCTGTTGTAATCTGAAGTAACTTTCTTCACTATCCACTACACCTCCAATTTTGGTGTGGCAGATGGAGTTTAATTTTGATAAACATGAAGTGTTGCATTTTGGTAAGGCAAACCAGGGCAAGGTTTATACAGCAAATAGTAGGGCCCTGTGCAGTGTTGCTAAACAATGAGACCTAAGGGTATAGGTGCATAGTTCCTTGAAAGTGGAGTCGCTGGTAGACAGGATAGTGAAGAAGGCATTTGGCACACTTGCTTTGATTGGTCAGAACATTGAGTACAGGAGTTGGGATTTCATGTTGCTGTTATACAGGACATTGGTGAGGCCACTTTTCTGGTCATACAACATCCTATGAGGCATACAATTCTGGTCGTCTTTCTAAAGGAAGAATGTTGCTTAACTTGAGAGGGTGCAGAAACGATTTACAAGGATGTTGCTGGGAATGGAGGGTTTGAGCTATAGAGAGAAGGTAAATAGATTGGGACTTTTTTCCTAGAGTATCAGAAACTGAGGTGAGATCTTATTGAGGTTCATAAAATCATGAGTGGCATGGAGAGGCTGAATAGCCAAGGTACTTTTTTCTGGGGTGGGCGAGTCCAAAACTGAAGGAGATAGGTTTAAGGTGAAAGGGAAAAGATTAAAAAGCCAGAAGAATAACTTCTTCACACAGAAGATGGTGCATGTATGGAATGAGCTGCCAGAGGAAGTGATCAAGGCAGATACAATTACAGCATCTAAAAGATGTCTGGATAGGTATAAGAATAGGAAGGGTTTATAGGGCTATGGGGCAAATGGGACCAGATTGGATTGGGACGTCTGGTCAGCACGGTGAGTTGGACCAAAAGGGCTGTTTCCATGCTGGATGGCTCTATGACTCATCTTCAAGAGGCCCATTGTTTGGAGAAAGTGAGGGCTGCAGATCTGGAGACCAGAGTTCAAAAATGTGGTGCTGGAAAAACACAACAGGCCAGGCAGCATCCGAGGAGCAGGAGAATCGACGTTTTGGGCATAAGCCTTTCTTCAGGAATGAGGCTGGTGTTTTAATATGGAAGGGCAAAATGTGTCTGTATGTAGGTGTTTATGACTGCGTAGAGTTTAAGATAAAGAGCTCTAAGTTGATTATTTATGTTTTGTTTGCCTGTGGTTAAACTGCTTTATTTGAAATAAATAGCAGTTTCTCATTAAGAAACATAATCAGTGTATTCTAGATATTTCCTCATGAATTTTTTCATAGAAGGCATGACACATCTCTGCAACACATTTGAAATCAGGTCCCCTGGCTCAGAGGTACATACACTACCACCTCACCAAAGGAATCTTTAAATCAAATTCATTTGCTGCCAAAGCCCAGGGTTGAACCTGGGACCTTTACAGCTTCCTTCCAATATGCACTCAGCTGAGCTAGTTCAGTTTTAGTCAGTGTATGCTATTAATCTGGAGATTGTAAGGCAGGTACATTGGGGATTTTGAGTAAACTGATTAATTTTTTAACTTTTGTGACAGCTCTTGGAACAGTGCGACTTGTACATCAGTGTACTTTCCCAAATGGTTGTGACAGTGGGACCACTGAGACCTTGTCCCTCTGTATCCAGGCCCACATCACCAAGAAAGGCTAGTGATAATTCAATTCTTTGTTACTTCTCTGCAAGGAGAGAGAGAATGTTGACTTTTTAGAGTTTGCCACCATATTGTTTACACATAGGCTGATTATCTGACCAGGAGACAATCAGGGAATTGTTGTCATGCTAAGCTCTTTTAATTCACACAGCATTGCACATAAAGGATGCTTATAAATACTTACAGCTCCATGTGAGAGGAAATCAGCTCTCTGCACTTAGAATCATAGAGTCATTGAGACGCACAGAAACAGACTCTTCGGTCCAACTCATCTATGCCAATCAGGTATCCTAACCTAATCTATTCCCACTTGGCCAGCACTAAGCCCTTCCAGAACCTGAAAGACCTTGCATTGTCTTTGTGAATTGTGGCCTGCAGATGACATACTTATGGTCATGTTTGATTACTTCTGTTTTCACGGAGATGACTGTGATCAGTTTGTAATAACCAATGATCTGGTCAAGACTGCTTGGAACTAGTATTTGTATCCTACAGTTACGACACAGTTAAACCAAACACTCAGAAAAACTCACCTCGCCGTGTAGTCTGTTAATATATGAGCAACAGAGAAATGCCACATTCCACAATTTAAAGAAAATAATATCAATTTATTCCTTAAGTCTAAAAGTGAACATTAAACAACAACTATTCACAACTCTAAGCCCCCCTTTCTCTTTACTGCATATTGCCTGTCTTCAACTTGATAATAATATACCGTTCCAATAAATACACTTATTAAAATTGCATCAACTTAATTTCAAAACCATACAGTGGCTGTCATCATCGGCTTCACCCTTCTCCCAACTGAAGATCTACTTTCTTTTACTGTGAATTTTTTTAATATGAAAAGGTACCTTTGATAGAGAGAGTTTGGGTCTATCTCAATGGCAATTACTCTGTCAATGGCAGTTACTCTATCTGATTTTCAAACTGACTGCCTTTTTATACCCCTCATATCAGATTGTCTCATTGGTTCGATGTTGGCAAAACAATAAATTCAAACTAGATTGGGCTTTAGTATCCTGGGGTATAATTTATACTGATTGGTTAGATTTGAATTGTTGTCAAAACAGTAACAAATTCAGGTATCTATTTCACAGCCAAATGTTACATATTTTCAACTTTCCAGTACACTCTGAGACTGCTAGTTAGTCATATGATAGGCACTTGTGTACTCTCAGTGCAAAACAGCATTCACTCTCTTTTAAAAATACAGTACATGCCTTCAATTGCATAACACTACACAGTTGGTCACTGCATCATTTTCACATGCACTGTAGGGCGATTAAAAAAGTGCACTGTGTAAGCACCTAATTAATGGAATTGCCACTTGAAAGACCTCACATTGCTACAAGTAGTGCTCACACAGAAAACAGAATGCTAATGCCAGCCCCTGTGTGTGCGGTTGCAGCTATTTTGATCACACGTATGTATTTCAGATAATGTTGGAACGCAATGCAGGTTATACTTTGCCGAAGGACTGTGAGCCTCTAAGTTCTATAAGAGGTTAAAAAGCACAAAAGGCAAAGTAAGATGACGCAGAGATGTTGTGAGCATCCAAGTAGGTGTTAAGTAAGCTCTATGACAGGAAGTGACGAACCCTGAGATACATGCTGTTTCAATGCATAAGATAAGTGCATGCAAAGTGACCTAGTAGCTGTATGATAATACAAAGTGCTCCATTTTGCAGTCTGTAAATGGTGAACTGTATTCCAAATATGTTGGAAATATGTCATGATGATTTGATAAGGCTGGTGCATGTCCACTGCTAACTTCTGCGATGGGACTTGCAGGTAGAATCTGCCTTTGGAGCATGCCCAGAGATGTTTGGAACTCCTGTCCAAGATGGAGGGCTGGTGGAGTAAGCCGCAAGTTGGAGACTTGCATGACACAGTTGTCATGATCGGGTTTCTCTCCACAATGTAGCAGAATGGGAAACTGCATCTGAATAAGGTGAGATTAGGTATTAATGAAATGTTAATTGGGGAATTGATCCCTTACCGTTCAATGGTAAAACTCTCATTCTTGCTCTTCAAACCTCGGGTGGACTTTATTTTCGAAGCACTGAGAACCTCTTTTTCTAATCTCACAATATTTTCTCACAGGACTCATCATTGACCACATTATTCAGGGGCTGGGAAAATTCAACCAGAGTTTCTGGGTCTCTTTCATTGAAGTTACATAGATAAAGCAGGAAAAACCTGATTTACAACCACGTGAGTGATGTTTGAGGTAGGCAAAGAAAATCAGATTTGCTTTTTGTTTGATTGTGGGATGTATGCACTACTTCACTCCTGAAAAGATTTCAAGGCTGAAGCAGGCATTTAGATGGGCTTTATTAAACTCTTTTAATAGCAATATTCAAGGAGATCAACAACAATTTATTGTATTGCATTTTTGCACTTGATGAAATAACTGCTGTATTTTGCTCTCATTCCTCCCCTCTCCTCCTCACACCCCCATTAAAGCTAAAGGTTTGGCAATAAAAGCTATTTAATTCATTCATTGCTTTTAAAATGTGAAAATAAAATGCATAGTTTCAATATGATTCGCGGAGATTTCTGAAACAACAAATATCTTTTCTTAAAAATAAATTCTGACCTCATCTTTCATTCCATTCCCGAAGCCCTTTCCAGTGCAAACTAAACCTAGATCACTCCTGTTATTCCATTGATTTTCTTGCCAAATCATTTTGAATACCCTTCTGTAGAAATATAATTTAACACCTTACTTACACACAAATCATACAAGGCATTCAGCCTGAGGAGGCTGATTAGTACATCCCAGAGAAAGTAACTAGACTGCATACAGCCCTATGCAACCAGTACATCTGTTTTATTGCATTAAAATGGTTACATGAATGTGTGATGGAAGGATGCGTAATGATAGTGATTACAGGCCTGTCTAATCACTTGACACTGTCGGGTGATTGTTCTATCTCTGATGACTAAGCGTTGCAATTTGATGTAAAAATCCGCAGTGAACATTCTGAAAAACACTTTTAAATTGATGTTATCAGTAGTGTCAGTATCTGTCGGCACATTCATCACAAAATATATGATTATTGCGTGAAAATTGAGGTTCTCACTTGAGTCCCGATGGCTTGTCAGTACGAGTGACTGGTGTTATATGTGAGCGATGACCAGTTAATTGTCCTGCCATTGAATATTCGGGCTAGCAGTACACACAGGGAGGTCAGCTCCTGGCATTTTGAATCCGTAGCAAGTGGAATGTGCAATGACCGCACACTCACCTCAGAAGGAAGAGTTTCTTATTTCAGTTTCATTTTCAATGAAGATTGGTGAAAGGGGAAAGCAAACAAAAACACATTAAAAAACATAATTTCAGAGATAAGGGGAAGGACTGTAAATTAGCATTTCAAGGAAATAAGGTGAGAAATTATAATATTTCTGTCCATGTTTTGTGTCCAGATCTTCAAAACAACCTTGCCAGCACGTAGGTGGGGTGAACTGTGCAACTGGTATATTGATGAAGGCATTAACGTACACATTAATGGCTTCCAGAAATATGCAGGTAAAGCAGGTATAGTCTTTTAGCACATAACACTGAGGTGACAGTGACACTGTTATTTTGTTGCTCAGCATTTCAACAGACATTGTTTCCCAATATTGTACACCTGAACAGGCAAAAATTGTATACCTCAAATACAGCAAAGCTTGGCCTATTGTTCTGTCCTGTTATTATAGCTTTTTCCATTAATTTGCCTCAATGTAAATGGACTTCCCATGGTTCTGCCTTGGGAAGAAATCCACGCCAACACAACTCAACAGAATTCTAAATTGCCAACATCAGGCATTCCCAAACGTTTACCCACTAGATTGCCATCACAAAATTACTTTGGGCTGTCAGCAAGAATTACAAAGTGGTCTTGAGACAGCTTTTGTAAGTGAGTTGGGGTTGGTTTCCATGTAAGAATGAGTATGGGACAATCAGAGAGATATGAAGATTCAGTTCCTTTTAAAAAAATTGCAAAGCCTACTGGAGGAGCCACGCCTTAAGATTGTCATTTAAGAAACACACACAGATTGAAAAATGGTAACAACTTTCACTTGCTCAGAGTTACGTCTCAGCCATTACTGCTTCAGACCTGTGGCCCCAAAATTTGACTCGTGATCTCACTTGGGGTCATGACCCCCAATCTGGGAAACCCTGAATCCCATGTTAATTGCTGGTTTATTCCTTCCAGCTGCTGCTTTAGTTCTACAAATGTTTATTTGTTTGATGTTGTAAAAGTCTGCACGGAGAGGGATGGGAGGTGTGAAAGGAGACTTGCACTGATATCAAGGCTTCTCCACAAACCAGTTACTCCCAGACATGGGTGTAGGAGTAGACATTCCCCTTGGAATACAGTCAGATTTGGAAAACAAGCAAAGCTAATGGAAAAAAGGAACAAGAGAGTTGCTTTCAACAGAAGATTGTATCTTCCTAGGGAGCAACTCATTTTAACCTGAAACTCAATGAGTAACAATAGCTTGAGTTTTACTGCAAAAGGCAGACTCCAACCTCTATAAAAATATATTATAGGACTCTCCTTATTAGTCGATTGTGCCAAATTCAAGGTAGTATCTCCTGATTCTTCTGAACCAGTCAGGAGGCTGCTACCTCTGCAACCTCAGTCGTACTATTAGGAATGATGGTCATGGCTGAGTCAGACAGGAGACATTGGTTTAAAGCCAATCTCATTTCAAGGGGCTGAGGAACAGAGAAAAATCCTCTCAAACTCTGGGGCGTGCAACCATCAGTCCGAAAATTCCGCAGAGATGTGCATGTTAAGTGAATAGGCCATAGTGTTCAGGGATCTGAAGGTTAGGTGCGTAAGTCAGGGGTAAATATAGGATAAAAGGGTGGGGGTATGGGTGTGGTTGGGTTACTCTTCGGAAGGTCAGTGTGGACCTGTTGGGCTAAAAGGCTTGCTTCCACACTGTAGGGATTCTATAATGCTTTGATTCTTGTAAATCTGACGGTTGAAGATGAACTGGGATCTGCAAAGATGTGAGAATATCATCACATGGATGGTTTCAGGCCTGTCACTGGACACATCCTGTCCGCTCTGATCAAATCCTAGTGGCTCCAGCAGCATTTTCTTCAGGAGAGACAAAAGTATGCCGGTGAGTTTGGTGCCATGTTTCTGTGATGGATTGTGAACAGTGTACACAAGCTGTGAGATTTGCAGCAGTGCTAGTTGTAATATGATATTAGGCATTGCCCCAGGATTAGACCTACACTCGTGCAAGTGAATATAAGAAGCCTTATTAAAAATAACTGAATGTGAGGGAGCCCCTTTCAAACATGCTGAGTAACTGTTCTTAGTTTAAAAGTATAATTAACCCTTTATCCCACAAGGATGAATCCTGATTTGATTCAGATTGTTGCTATGAAGTGATGGGCTTCTGGTATATTGGTAGGATATTATATTTGCAGATGTATTCATTGACCTTGACCACACACTCTGTCTTTGAAATGTACCCTGGTTTTGGAGCTTGACACCTACATGACTTTTGTGGTTATCTGCAGACAGTGCCTTCCAAGAAGGGACTCCCAGTCTCCTCTAAATATAGGACATCTCTCTTATTTTTCACTTCCATTAAATTCTTCAATACAGCATCTAGAAATGTTGGAATCTTCTCTTTCTCTCTCTCTTTCTCTCTCTCATTTTGTGCTAATAATATTTCCTGGGACATATTCACCTCCTGTACAACTGACTATATCTGCTTGAGCTGTGATGCACCTGCTATTTGAGATGCAGGATGGCTTCAAGCAGTGCAGGCTATTTTTAAATGGTGCTTATTAATCAAAAGTATAGGACCCCGACTGATGTATGAAACCAATCAGCAGTGCAGCTAGCATTCAAGCAATCACTGAAATGAGTAGACATCATAAACTGAAA
>NC_057724.1:20888308-20901801 GCF_004010195.1 Chiloscyllium plagiosum
CACCCTCTGCGTGAAAAAGTTTCCCCTTAGGTCTCTTTTATATCTTTCCCTTCTACCCTAAACCTATGCCCTCTAGTTCTGGACTCCCCTACCCCAGAGAAAGGAACTTATCTATTTACCCTATCTATGCACCTCATGATTTTATAAACTTCTATAAGGCCATCCCTCAGCCTTCAATGCTCCAGAGAAAACAGCCTGAGCCTATTCAGCCACTCCAATAGCTCAAATCCTCCAGCCATGGCAACGGATGTCAAAACATTAGATTAATAATAAAAAATTAATAACTGTGCCCCCTACCCATTTTCAAACGCGATTCTACATTATAGAAAGCAGAAGACAATTCTATTTGCTGGATAAAGTACCCAATTGATCTGATCCTGGTCTTTGAAACATTGTTCCACAATTAATCACTACATTGAAAATATACATAACTCTTTGAACGTAATGATATTATGCAAGTTGAATTGAGGAATGCCTTATAAACTCACCCACATAAGGGTTGGCAATGCCACAGCACGCTTTCCCCAAAGTATAAAAATTAGTTATCTGCTATTGTTTCCATAGTATTCAGGAACCCACACTTTTCCGTGAAAATAATGTTGACTGGAAAAATTCAAAGTGGAGCAAGCTTTTAAATACCAAATACAATCTTTCTTCAGGTCCATATCAGGTTGTGACCATTGCTTTTCCTGACCCACTTGAAATCGCAGCTGGTGATGTAGCACAATTATAGTGTCCCTAAATCTGGGCCAGGGCACTCAGGTTCAATGTCCTGCCTACTCCAGAGGTGTGCAATAACATCACTGGATAGATTGATTAAAAAATATAAAAATGGGGTCACATCTGTGTTCAATTTCTAAATGTAGGATTACGGAATGTCAGGAGACTTAAATTCATTTCAGACCTTTTTGAAATTGCGAAGTAGTTTGTAGGAATGAGGGTTATGATGGATGTTCATTTTTTACAGAGAGGAGTGATCTTAGTAGCTTCTAAGAATAAAGGGGAAGGAAAGAGCACTGTTAATAGCATTGGATAATGTTGGGAGCCAGGAAGAGAGGTTAAGCAAATAAACTACGTTAAATAGAAAACATTTTTCAACCAACAAAGAAATGATGGAAAAGGCAATGTCCTAGTACCCTCCATCAATAATGCAAGGATGGCAACTGGCACAATCCTTCACAAGTCAGTCACATTTTAATATTTGAGTGGCTTACATGACTCTCAATTTAAAATGAGGATACATCCAACTGATGGAGAGGAATAAAGGTACTTTCATAGCCTACAAGGAACAGTAAGACAACCTAAATAAAAATTGTATCTGTTGTATCTAAAGATAGCTTCCTCGTGATTCTATCTACTTCCAATGTATACATCTCTCAGATTTTCTCATTTATTTTGAAGAAACAACTATGCAAGATTCAAGGCCAAATCAATTGCAGTGTTCAACAAAGACCAAAACAGAATTGAAAGCATGTTAATATATTGATAATTACTTTGCTGTCTTAATTTTGATTGATGAATTATTTTAATGCTGCTGCTAATGTATTCATCCCAATTAGTCTACAGGAAATGTACCATCACCAATTTTCATTTTGTAAAGTCTGCGGTCAGTTTCAGGTAAGCATTTATCTTTATGTGCACATGAAAGGTTTGAAGCAATGCTAACTTAAGTTTGCTGTTTACTGTCTGTAAAACTGAAACTGCTTTCCTTTCTCATCTCATCAACTGCTCTTCAAAACCAATCTGCTCCTGCCTGGCATAGCTCAAATTCTAAGATTGTAACACTATCATGACAAACAAAACTTAATTATATAAATTATACCTTTTATATCTAAACAAATTCTGAAGCATAATGAGAAATTGAAGTTTGACAAATATACTCCCACTACTGTATCCAATCTTGAAAATTGATGTGCAAATTGGATGAAAAATCACTATAATATTGAATTTGTAACTACAGTTTTTGTTTAGCATCCCTCCCAGGATTTTTCCATGTTGGGTAACTTTTTAAAAAAAATCATTCTACAGCGTGCTGCTCTTAAATATGTCTACCAGTCAGGTCAATATGCAACATTATCAGAGAAGCCTCAATATTTATGGTAATTGCAGCCAGCTGTAACATTATAAAACAAATGTATTTATTGTTTTCTTTCCATTTCAGGGACACTTGAAGGCACAGATAATGATTGAAAAGACAATTTTAAGTTATGACTAATTCTACTCTTGACTTTGAAGATGAGTTCCAGTTTTCCCAACAACTTTTCAAATATGGATAGAATGAGAATACAATGAACACGACAATTGATCACGTCGACAAAAAAAGTAAAAGCATACATTGTAGGGGGAACACAGTGATTCATAGAGGCAACTTCACATGCCAAAGTGCAATACTACTTTCTAAATCCAATTTGCATTGGATGGATTGCAAAAACATGGCTTGTGCACTTTATGCTTTCAGGAGAAGGTAAAAGCTTACTGGTGTCCACTGGAGAGATATAGCACCATTTTAAAGGTAACTTTTTGGGTAGTTTTAGAGTCCTTTGAGAAAGGTCAAATACATTTTGGGTTTGTTAAGAGTAGACATGATATGATACAAAGAAAATGAACTCACTGGTGTTATTAAGCTTATTGGAACTTTATATTGAAACTGACTCATTGTTTCCAGAAATCTAACCTCCTTTCTTCACCCTTGCTTTTATCAAGATCCTTCACCCTTGCTTTTATCCTAAGATTAAACGACATACACAATATCCTCCTCCTATTTCCCATCTACATGCTACACACATCTAAAAACACATGGTCAGTTTCAATGCATACCAATGACACCGGGTTCTATGTCACCACCATTTCTCTCAGCTCCCATCCTCTTTCTAAATTATCGTACTGCTGAACTAACCGACATCCAAGAGCAGATAAATAGACATGTCCTCAAACTAAAGCCTAATCATTGATTGAGTTCTAACCACTAATGCATTTCTCTCTCTGGCAACTGTTTGAAGGTTTACTCAACAGTTTGCAGCCTTGGTCTCATACTTGATGAGATTCTGATATTCTGGATGGAATCTTAGAGAGACCTGAATGACATGGGCAGTAGCAGATAATATGGCAGAATTACGAAAGTTCAGTGAGACCCATCTCAGTATCAGAAAAAAAAAACTCGGTGTATCCTTTAGATAAATTGTGTGAAATTATTGCTCGTCAGTAGCATGTTAATTATTAGCAGGGATTATTGCTTGTTAATGACCTCATTATCAGCAAATCTTGTCAGTTGCCACAACCACATCAAAACATCCAGCTTCCAACCTTCAAAGTAGAGTCCCAATTTTCTTTCTCTGTCATAACAGGGACAAATGTCAGGAATAATGCAGTGCAGTTCCACTCAAAGGCAGTTGTCTTGGACATAGCCTTTGAAGAATGGTGCCAACACCAAGGATGTGGTTCAATTCAGGGCTATGCAAACTACAGAGTTTTGGATGTGATGATTGTCAGAATGGGGCTAGAATTAGACAAGGGGATACCATAGGAGGGGAGGAGGTAGCTGAGTTGAGTTTGATAAGATAAATTGAGAAAACCCATTAGGACTCGCAGAAAAACATCTCTCCATGAAACTGTGATAGTACTGATACTTAGCCAGAAACATGTAAGATGCAGCCCATGTATATGTCATAGATAAGACTACCTATTTCCACCATGCTAACATCAGCTGACATAACTTGTGCTTCATGTTTTACTTTATATGAAATTAATGTCATTCAAAACCACACAGGCCCCAGATTAATTAATACAGAATTCCACTCACCAAACAATGCCCCTTGTATTTGATCATTTTTTTTGGCTCCTTGCTGAGCAATGCTTTTGTTTCAAGATTTTCTTTTTTTCAAGTTTTTACAAGTCTGTATCTTATAGTACTTCTCAGTACTTCATGTCTCTCTTACCTCCTCCAAACCTACAACGTCCTGAGAGATCTGTGCTTAATCAATTCTACTGTCCCCAATTTTAATTGTTTCAACATTGATGGCATTGTAAACAGCTGCTTTGGTTGCAAGCTCGAGATAATCCAGACAGTCCTTCCTTTTACTCCTTAAAGATACTCCTTAAAACCTAAACCATTGATAATGTTTTTTGGTTGCTTGTGCTATTAGCTCCATTGGTGGGTTAGTTTTAAATTTGGCATGATACTGCACCTGTGAAGCAGTTTGGGACATCTTACCACATTAAAGGTAGTGTATGAAAACAAAATATTAGTGTTGAAAATGTAGTTTGATCTCAAGGTTTCCAGACTGCAAGTAGTGCAGGAAACCGAATTGACATTCTTATTTATCTCAACAGGCTGAAAAGGTAATAACTACTCTTGCTTCGTAGTTTGTAATCTTTTGCTGAGTTCCAGCTAAGGTGGCACATTAATATCTCAGTACTAAAGTAAAAGCTGGTGCTGATTTAAAGTTAAAACGTCTGTGGACAAAATAATTGGCAAATAATTTCAATCATTTGTCCAATATCAAGTGTCTAGATGCCAAACTGTATTTGGGATATTCCTATATGTGAAGCAGTTTTATTCTGACAATACTAGAGTACAGATTTTCACTGGAAAGCAATTCCCATAGCAGCAAGGCATTCTTATTAAAAGACTGATAATACAACTAGAAAAAGCATATGAAAGTCACAATATTGTGTATGAAGTTTGATGTGTACAATATGCCTGTTCATTTTAAGTGCAGGCAGACAACTTGTGGAAATTGTTCAAATCTCACTTGATTGACAGCTTCTTTAAATTTAGCAGACGGTTATTTAATTCTGCTTTGTCCCAGGTCCTTTATTTGACATTAGTTATCAATCTGTCTTGTTCATTTCAGGATGTTTTTCGAGAAGATTTTGACATATATCTGTAGTCAGGCCAGGTAGCGTCTATATAGAGTGAGGAAATGAGCTGTTTCAAAATATCAATTGTTGTTTACTGCAGGAATTGCAAACTGTATTTTCTGTTACACAGATTGCTAAGTTTATCAAATCCTGTGAATATAGATTGGCATATTTCCAAAGAGAGAGAAAGAGTTCAGTTTTGAGTCTGATGTGACTTTTCTTTGGAATGAATAAAGGTGAAAAAAACACTCTAACTTCTTCCTGAGCTTACCTTCGGTCCTACTTGCTTCTCTCCAGCTTTTGCAACAGTAGAAAACCTATCATTTTTCCACTTCTGTCTTCAGTTCTGATTAATTCATATTAGACCTTAAATATTAACTGTTTCTCTCTCCTCTTACACTGCTATTTTTATCTTAGATCACCAGCAGATGTACTATTTTGCTTTTAGTTTACTATAGAAGATGTGTTATTAATGCTTATTCTCTTATTGTTTAATAGAGAAAATGTATGTCTGAACGTATGTAGGATCGATTGAGTACACAGAGGATTTTGACCAAAAGTCAAAGTAAATTGAAGCAGGCTCCTTGTTTGCTGATGAGGATATTATTTGTTAACTGGAGCCAAATAACACAAGAAAGCAACATTTTCTCTGTTCTTTGGCTTTAGAGGATCATTTTGGTGAGACTTTCTTGAGGCAAAAATAATCTATTTGATAAGGTTCTTCTTCCTTTTACTCTTCTCCGCAGCGGTCTGCAATAAGCTGTATCTCCCAGCTGCCTGGATCAATATCAGAAGTGTCATTTTACTTATCCATTATTTTGCTGAGGTTTCTTTGAGTTTCTATGTGAAGCAATTACAATGCATTTGGTGAATATGATTTAACACATGGTAAACTCATCCCAGTGTGCTCAAAAGCACATTCTTTGATGATTCGTGAAACAAATGATGATTACTAAATCTGGGTAGCAGGCTTTTAAAAAATTTGATCTGACCACTGATCATTTTTGAAACCTGTTCTTTAATGAATATTTAAACTGGTGAACAACAAAATTGCACTTAAATTTCATAACTTTTTTCAACAATATTTTAGTTTAACTATAACCCTGGATTACATTTTGTAATTTTTCAATATTATAGAGCATGGAATAATTAAATGAGAATAATGATCCAAGATTCAATTGACAAACCAAAATAATTAAATTGCTAGAAGACATAAAATAAACTACAGTTTTAACTTTGGTTGTGAGTTTAATGTTAGTATAATAATGGTATATAAATCCTACACACATTTTTAATTTGGATCCCTCACATTTATTTTTAACTAGATTTATGCCTGAACACTTATTTAGTGGTAGATTTACTAATGTGTATCTTTCCACATGGAGTTTTTATACAACGATTATTTCTGTGTGATTTGACAATATTAATTATTCCATTCTTTATAAAATTGCAACCATTACTATAATGTAATCTAGGATTAATTCTTATCTGAAATAATTTCACAAAGGCTGGTCTCCCATTACCAATCACCCTTTATTTACATATTGCACAGCCTTTGACAATAGCACCATCTCTTACAGAGGTAAAAACAATGACTGCAGATGCTGGAAACCAGATTCTGGATCAGTGGTGCTGGAAGAGCACAGCAATTCAGGCAGCATCCGACGAGCAGCAAAATCGATGTTTCGGGCAAAAGCCCTTCATCAGGAATAAAGGCAGAGAGCCTGAAGCGTGGAGAGATAAGCTAGAGGAGGGTGGGGTGGGGAGAAAGTAGCATAGAGTACAATAGGTGAGTGGGCTCTATGATTGTATCCGTTGCTCCCGATGCGGTCTCCTCTACATTGGGGAGACTGGGCGCCTCCTAGCAGAGCGCTTTAGGGAACATCTCCGGGACACCCGCACCAATCAAACACACCGCCCCGTGGCCCAACATTTCAACTCCCCCTCCCACTCTGCCGAGGACATGGAGGTCCTGGGCCTCCTTCACCGCCGCTCCCTCACCAGCAGACGCCTGGAGGAAGAACGCCTCATCTTCCACCTCGGAATACTTCAACCCCAGGGCATCAATGTGGACTTCAACAGCTTCCTCATTTCCCTTCCCTCACCTCATCCTAGTTTCAAACTTCCAGCTCCGCACTGTCCCCTTGACATGTCCGACCTTGTCCGACCTGCCTAGCTCCTTTTCCACCTATCCACTCCACCCTCTCCTCCCTGACCTATCACCTTCATCTCCTCCCCCACTCACCTATTGTACTCTATGCTACCGTCTCTTACAGAGTCAGGTGCTCAAGTCCCTTTTGTATCAGCCAGGGCTCCCTGATTGGACCAGATTAACAGCCCCAATCAAGGATTTTCTATTTTAAGATGACCACCAGGCTGACCTCATCACAATCATTATATTATCATCTTATTAAGCAATTGTTACGAAAATTGTAGGTTTACTTTTGTATTTATACCTCAGGACCCAAGCATCTTTGCTCTAACTCTTAAATGTAGAATTCAGTATATTGCAGCTGATTAACTCAGGGGAATTGCTCTGCTGTAATTTACTTTGAAATACATGTGGCAGCGAAGAAGTATTGACGCTTTATTTAGGACCCAGTCAACAGTTAATAATGCTGAATACAGTCTGATGATGCTTTAACTCACAGCTGGTTGAGGATTCAGGCTAACAGTTCATTCAATGAACCAACTTTATCAGGGAGTAAGTTAAAAGAACCATAACAATGTTTTAGAATGGTTAATTATTGAATTTATTACAATGCATAAAGTTCCTTGCACTCTTCATCCTCCCAGAATGTGTAAGATGAAGGTGAAGATTCCATAGCCCCAGGGGACTATAGGGCTGTTCTCTCTTTTGAGAGAAACAACTGGGTCATAGTTTAACCTGAGGGTCACCACATCTCATGAAAGGAGCAAGGGTGAGAAAGTGGGACCATCATGGTTCATTCACAAGACACTAATGGCCTTTTTCCTTCTGTCCTTCACAGATGAAGAAAAAATGGGTGGTATCCTCCCAGCCCCTGAATGACATGGACAATGGTAAGTCAGTATATTGAGATCAGGAAAATGAGAATCTTGAAGCCCTGACCAGAAAGTCCAATTTTCCACATAATGTTTAGTGGAAGACAGGAATGTCATTAGTGAGTGCGGAGAGCCGATATGCATTTATTTACATCTTATTATTACCCACTCGTGCCTCATGTACATACTAGAGAGAGACCAGATAGCAATATTTCCTGCTGTAAAAATCTGTGTGGCTTATTGAATGCTCACTGGTGTCTTCTCTGGGTATTCACCTTGGCTACCATTCCTCAATATGCTTCATCAACAGCTACTGCCTGCACCCTCTGACCATGGAGGCGTGTATTGGACCATATCATCAGCGCTTATTTGATGCTCACTTCCAATGTTTTAGCACCTCCTTATCAGTTTGGAGCTCACCAGCACCTTACATTGCAATACTACTGTGAGATCCTTTAGCATGCAGGGACTGGCTCCAAACTTATGCTTCAGAACTTGGTGCATCTCAAGGCTCTTACCTTACTTTCTTAGCGCACATTCACTTTGCACCTCTTTATATGCTCTCAGCGACTCTATGTGCCTTGACTTTTAATGCAGACAGATAGCCAAACAGTGTATCATATTTGTCAGCAGCTCACAGTCCCAGAGTATTTTGGTTAATCACAGACCTGTTCCTTAGTTAGGAAGGGTGTTGAAGTGTCCCAAGTGAAAGAGTAGGAAGCACGGAGGGAAGGAAGATTTAATAATTTGGGGGGCATAGGGTGGATATGAGTCATCAAATGAAGATGTTGCATGCACTATTGAGAGCAGTGGGCTACAGACCTTGGCAGGAATTTGGTGCAATGGCAGAGTATACAGTGAGTGTGAGGCAACAGAGAGAACATCGTGACACTCATCCTGTGAAGTGCAGATGGGCAATAAACATCTTGCAGCATTGCTGCCTGTTCCTCCAGACCAGGGACACTCCACTGACTTGGGCACTAATTCAGACAGTTTTTGACATTGTTCACTGCTGGGGTGAATGTCAGAATGCCTTGACACTGGTGAGTATCTTGTAGTTAGTCAATTCAAGGAAAGGCCAGAATGTCACAATGGAAGGGTGATGCACACTTCATGAAGTGAGCAGCAGAAAATAATATGAAATAATCCTGTATGGAACTCATTGTATTGCCACTTATAGCTAGAGAGTCATAGAGATGTGCAGTTCAGAAACAGACCCTTTGGTCCAATTCTATGCCAACCAGATATCCAAAATTAATCTAATCCATTTGCCAGCACTTGGCCCATATCCCTCTAAACCCTTCCTATTCACATGCTCATCCAGATGCCTTTTAAATTTGTAATTGTACCAGTCTCCACCACTTCTTCTCCTAGCTCACTTCATACAGGCACTGTTCTTTGCATGAAAATGTTGCCCCTTAGGTTACTTTAAATCTTTTCCCTCTCATCCTAAACCTGTACCCTCTAGGTCTTGACTCTCCCACCCTCAGGAAAAGACCTTGTTTATTTATTCTATCCATGCCCCTCATGATTTTATAAACCTCTATAAGGTCACCCCTCAGCCTCCAACTCTCCAGGGAAAACAGCCCCAACCTATTCAGCCTCTCCCTGTAGCTCAAATCTTCCAACCCTGGCAACATCCTTGTAAATCTTTTCTGAACCCATTCAAGTTCCATAACATCCTTCCTATAGGAGGAAGACCAGAATTGTACATAATATTTCAAAAGTGGCCTAACCAATGTCCTGTGCAGCTGCAACACGATCTCCCAACTCCTATACTCAATGCTCTGACCAACAAAAAAAAGCATTCCAAACACCTTCTTCAATATCCTATCTACCTTAGACTCCACTTTCAAGGAAGTATGAACCTGCATTCCAAGGTCTCTTTGTTTAGGAACACTCCCCAGGACCTTACCATGATGTATACATCCTGTTCTGATTTGCCTTTTTAAAATGCAGCACCTCACATTTATCTAAATTAAACTCCATTTGCCACTCCTCAGCCCATTGCCCTATCTGATCAAGATCTCATTGTACTCTGAAGTAATCTTCTTCGTTATCCACTCCACCTGCAATTTTGGTGTCATCTGCAAACTTACTAACCCTACCTCTGATGTTCACATCTAAATCATTTATGTAAATGATGAAAAGCAGTGGACCCAGCACTGAGTCTTGTGGCACTGCACTGGTCACAGGCCTCCAATCTGAAAGGCAACACTCCACCACCATTCTCTATCATCTACCTTTGAGCCAGTTCTGTATCCAATGGCTAGTTCTCTCTAAAATGCTAACCAGTCAACCATGAGCAAGCATGTTGAACGCCTTACTGAAGTCCATATAGATCACATCCACTGCTCTGCCCTCATGAATCCTTTTTGTTACTTGTTCAAAAAAGTCACTCAAGTTTGTGAGACATGATTTCCCATAATTGAATTGAATTGAATTGAATTTATTGTCACGTGTACTGAGGCACAGTGAAAAGCTTTGTCTTGTGAGTAATACAGACAGATCACAGCATTAAGTAGCACAGATAAGTAAATAATAGGTAAACAGCGGCAAAAACAGAAACACAGGTGCAGACGAATGCTGAGTTTATGAGCCCATTCAGTATTCTAACAACAGTAGAGTAGAAACTGGTACAAAACCAGCTGGTGCGTGTGTTCAGGCTTCTGTACCTTCTCCCCAATGGTAGAGGTTATAGAAAAACATTGCCAGGATGGGATGGATCTTTGAGAATGCTGGCGGCCTTTCCTTGACAGCTGGCCTGGTAGATGGATTCTAAAAATGGGATGTTGTTCTTTGTGATTGTCCGGGCCGAGTTCACCACTCTGTAATCGTCTCTGATCTTGAATGGTACAGTTGCCATATCACGTAGTGACATATCCAGACAGAATGCTTTTGATGGTGCACCTGTAAAAGTTGACAAGGGTATTCACCGTCATGCCAAATTTCCTCAGCTGCCTGAGGAAGAAGAGACATTGTTGGGCCTTTGTAACCGTGCATTCACAAATCTTCTCAAAACTTGCATGTACTAGCAATTTCAGCATCAGTTTCCATACCTTATACACGCACACTAATAATTATATAAAACTGAACAAAGCCACTTGCCCATCATTCCAATGTTGCCTGTTTCAAAAATATAACTGACTTAATCTCCATGCATTCTTTCCCTGTTGCTCTCATATTGACCTTTATTTTAAAGTTACACCAAACGTATTTATTTCAATCATAGACGATGTCATCAGTGTGAAGCACTGGACTTGTTTCTGTTATCAAAAGTGATTATTCATTTGAAATGTAGGTATGAAAGCTAATCAAACAATAGGTCAGGGTGATGCAATTAATTCATTCACTGTCACTAATTGAAAATATCACAGAAAAAAAGCCTTAGCAAAGCAATTATGTCTACATTCAAAATCTTGAAAGACCTGCCAGAGACGACTGTAAAATATCAGGAGTTTGAATTAAATGTTTGTTCCAATTATTCGAACAGAAAAGGGATGTGTTTTGAATTATTCATGTTATGGATCAGCAGTTGATCAGGTCTTTACTTTTTTGGACTTATCTTCCATTAGCCCTCGCCTTTTGCTTCTTCATCAGTTCTAAAAATGTCTCCTAAATGTTAATGGACATATCCATTCATGACAAAGCTTCCTCATTTGCAATGAAACCTCCTTTACCTATCATAATCTCTGAGAAGATAATGAACATTGGAGAACAATTGAATATCCCTGCACTCATTCAGTTACATAGCTTTTGTGTGGGAATCAAATCAGCTACAACACAAACGGCATGAAATAAACTTAGGGCTGAATTTTACCAAAAGTCATAGTATGAACAGCCAAACGTCTGGTACCGAGACTGGCTCTAATGTAACGAAGGGTATGTTAGGCTCCAAGCGATTGCTTGGGATAGGGAACTCTCTAGTCAGAGGCACAGACAGATGTTTCTACGGCCGACAGCAAGAAATCAGAATGGTGTGTTGCCGCCCTGGTGCCACGATCAAGGATATGTCAGAGAGGGAGCAGAATGTTCTCAAAGGGCAGAGGGACCAGCAGGAGGTCATTGTCCACATGGGGACTACTGACATAGGAAGGTAAAAGGAAGATATTCTGAAGGGAGAATAAATAAAGTTTGTCAGGAATTTAAAAAGGAGGCCCTCGAGGGTAGTAATATCTGAATTACTTCTGGTGCTACGAGCTAATGAGGGTAGGAATAGGAGGATAGAGCAGATGAATGAGTAGCTGAAGAGCTAGTGCAGGGGAGAAGGGTTCATCAGTCGCTGTTTAAGTGTGTTGGTAGGTTTATGGGCTACCAAGATGCCAAGGGATTGGAGTCGTCTGATAGTCATCACTGAGATATCTTTGATGTATGGTCATGTGGCTAGAGTTTCTGGGCATGTTGTGTCTGTTTGTTTGGGTTTGTTGTTTAGGAATCGATGGACTGTGTTCATCGGGTCCCTTTCTTCTTGAATACGCTGTATAAGTATTTTTCTTCTATTGCTCATAGTTCCTGGGTGCTGCGGTGTGTTGCGGCCCATTTAAATAATGTCCTGATGCAGCTCTGTTTGTGGGTGTTGGGGTGATTGCTCCTGCAGTTAAGTATCTGGTCTGTGCATGTTGCTTTCCTGTGAATGCTGGTCTGCAGTTCTCCATCAAAGGACCCTGTACAAACGCCAACAAAACGAATGTCATTGACAAAATACCCTGCACGGCTTGCAACAAACACGACATCGGACAGACAGGCAGAAAGTTCACCACCAGGATACATGAATACCAATTAGTCATCAAAAGACATGACCAGCTATCACGAGTATCCTTACATACAGACAAAGAAAGACACCATGTCGACTGGGGCAACACATCCGTCCCAGGCCAAGTTAAATGGAGACACACACAGGAATTCCTAGAGGCCTAGCATTCAAACTGGAACTCAGTTAACAAACACATTGATTTGGACCCCATTTACCAACCTCTGAGAAAATTGATATCACCCACTGTAACAGACCAAGACACATAAATAGCAAATGGGACAGAACACCAGCGTTTCACCAGATGCTCACTGATGATGTTACCTAGCATGGTGACGAAATGGCTCAGAACAAACCTACCAGCTCAGCGAGCAAACTTACAATTGCTTGGAAATGTTGAGACTTTTACCTTTGCATCTGCATAGCTTTGTGTATCTGACATGACAGTGTCCAACTGATGCACAGTATGCAATAGTCATAACTTCTTGAGGTAAAAGTTTTAAATGTCAGTCATTGCCAAAAAAAGCCGTCATTGGATTTGATAACAAATAGATGGCATGATGTAATCAATGAATGCATGATTTATATAATTCTACTAACAGATTACTTCAAAGTTTGTGAGAAGATTTGTAGCTCGGGTGCTCGTTGCTGTGGTTCTGTTCGCCGAGCTGGAAGTTTTTGTTGCAAACGTTTCGTCCCCTGTCTAGGTGACATCCTCACAGGGCAAGCGAAACAAAGAACAGCCAGGGAATTCCTAGAAGCTTGGCACTCATCCACAAAGGAGAAAGTGAGGTCTGCAGATGCTGGAGATCAGAGCTGAAAATGTGTTGCTGGAAAAGCGCAGCAGGTCAGGCAGCAT
>NC_057724.1:20905547-20919384 GCF_004010195.1 Chiloscyllium plagiosum
GTGCGGGGTTGTGGGACTATGAGGTTGGAGGTGGTGGATGGGAGATCCCCCGAGGTGATGAGGTTATGGACGGTCTGGGAGATAATGGTTTGTTTGTAGTACCTATCACATTTCCGACGCCCCTCCCCCAAGTCCCTCCTCCCTACCTTTTATCTTAGCCTGCTGGACAAACTTTCCTCATTCCTGAAGAAGGGCTTATGCCCGAAACGTCGATTCTCCTGTTCCCTGGATGACCTGCTGCCTGACCTGCTGCGCTTTTCCAGCAACACATTTTCAGCACTCATCCACAAACTCCATCAACAAACACATAGACCTGGACCCAATATACCGGCCACTACAGCGGACAGCTGAAACTGACAACTGGAAGCGGCAGGGACAGGCCACTATAAATGCCGGAGGAAACACCACAGAAGCGCTTCACAGGAGGCTCCCAAGCACTGAGGATGTCACCTAGACAGGGGACGAAACGTTTGCAACAAAAACTTCCAGCTCGGCGAACAGAACCACAGCAACAGAGTACTCCACCGCCAGAGAGAAAAGCAGTAACTTTGTTCACCTACTCCGCGTATGGTGGTAGTTATTTTTTCAACTTATTGTGCATTGAGCTTGATGCGAAGGTGACAAGTTTTCAACTTTGTGTCTTTGAGAGTGATCTCCAGTCATTGCTTGAGTGTAACATTGATTTACCAATCCTCATGTTCCCTTTTGTGTTGCTGCCCCTCTTTGACCAACACCTTTTTGACCTCCCTGTTTCCATTCATCTTTCTATAATATACTAGTTAATGATCACCATTTACATCCACGCACCATGGATTTGTGAGATGTACTGTTCATTTGGTCATTCTCCTCAGGTTGAGGAGAGAGTGATGATAACTTATGAGAATCCCTCCTGCATCAGCTCACTACCTGCTCCTGTGTTGTTTGAAATCTCACCCTTTGATCCTGAATTGACCTTTTTATCCTTATCATTCCCTTATAATTTCAAACATTTCTATCAGGTCCCCTCACAACCTTCAGCACTCTAAGGACAACAATCCCAGCCTTTTCATTCTTTCCTCGTAGCTTCAGACCTGCCAGTTCAGGCATAATTCGGGGAAATATTATCTGCACCATCCCTAGTGCAATCATATGCTTCCTATAATGTGCTGATCAAAACTACATGCAGTATTCCAAGTTTAACCAGCATTTTATACAATTCCAGAATAAAATCCCTGCCCTTGTACAGTATACTTCAACTAAAAAAGGCAAATGTCCTATATGGCTTCTTAACCATCTTGACTTCCTGCCCTGCTACCTTCAAGAAATTTTGGACATGCACACCAAGGTTCCTCTGATCTTACACTGCCATCTGAAGTGTAATTCCTTTCCTTGTTAACCCTTTCAGATGCATCACTTCTGTTTTCTCAGTTGAAGGTTATGTGCCATTGTTCTGTCCAGTGTATCAGTCTGTTGATATCCTCCTACAATTTATAGCTATCCTCCTATTTATTATCTGATGATTTTTGAATGATCTGCAAACTTTATGATAACACCGCCTACATTTAGGTCCAAGTCATGAACGTACACCAGAAACAGTAAGGGGTCCAGCATCATGCCATGCCAAATCCCATTGGAACACAGTTCCAGCCACAGATGTAGCCCTCTATTATCACTTTTTGCCTCCTGCTTCCAAGCAAAATTTGGATCCAACATGCCACTTTGTCTGCTGAAGTCCATGTAAACCACATCAAATGCATCAAATTCACCAACCCTCCTGGTTGCTTCCTCAAGTGCTTTGATGAAGTTTGTCAAACACAATCTTCCCTTAGCAAATCTATGCTTATTACCCCCATTTAATCCATGTCTATCCAAGTGCTGATGCCTGTGTTCTTCAGAATTCTAGTAACTTCCCCACCAGCAAGGTTAGTCTGGGTGGCTGTAATTTCCTGGTCTATCCCCATATTTTTAACAATGGAATAGCAGTCCTCCAGTCACCTGGCACCTCACCTGTGGCCAGAGAGAATTTGAAAATTAATGCCAGGCCACTTGATATCTTCTCCCTTTCCATCTTGAAAAGCCTGGGTTAGATTCCATCTGGGTCTACAAATGTGTCCACTTTTTAAAGGCTGCTTACCGCACAAGTACATCCCCTTAATCTACGTTAATTTCTTCTAATAATTAGCAGATCTCCATCCTGATAACCTGGGTCATCTCTTTTCATGTAAAGATTGACATATATCTGTGGGACTGTGCCCGTGTCATGGGTTTTTCCCAAATCATTCAATTGCTCTTTAAATGTTTATTTCTTTTAAGCTCACTTTTTTTTTCTTTATACTACCTACCAATGCTTTCTCATGCATTCTTTTAGCTTTCCTAATTTTCTTTTAAAGATCCCCTAACACTTTATGCTCCACCACGAACTCTACCATACTGAGCCTTCAGCATTTGCCATATCTGTTTCTTTCTTAACCCTACCCTTCATGCCCCTTGTCTTTATGGGAACATGAATGCTGCGTACTCTTGCCATTTCCTCCATAAAAGCCTCTCATTGCAATGACACAGCTTTATCCTTAAGTTGCTGCTACCAGTCCACTTGGGTTGAAGAGTCATAGAGTTATACAGCATGGAAACAGACAGTTTAATCCAACTCATCCATGCCAATAGATATCCCAAACTGATCGAGTCCTTTTTACCAGCACTTGGCCCATGTCCTTCTAAAGTCTTCCTATTCATATAGTCATTCAGATATCTTTTAAATATTGTAGCTATACTCACCTCTGCCACCTCCTCTAGTAGCTCATTCCATGCACACACCACTTTGGGAGAAAGAAGTTGCCTTTTAAATTTGCCCCCTCTCACCTTAAACCTATATCCTCTAGTTCTGGACTCCCCTACTCTGGGAAAAGACCTTGACTATTTACCCTATCCATGACCCTCATTATTTTATAAATCTCTATAAGGTTGTCCCTCAGCCTTTGATGCTCCAGGGAAAACAGCCTTGATCACTTTGAGTCCTCATGGAAGGGAGCAGTTCAGAGAAGGTTTAATAGTCTAACACCTGAAATGAGTAAATAACCTTTTCAGGAAAGACTAGATAGGCGAGGCCTATACCCTTTGGCATTTAAAAAATTGACTGACTTGGGATTTGACCAGGTGGATGTTGAAAGCATGTTTCTTCTTGTGAGAGAATCCAAAACTAGGGATCATAATTTAAGATAAGAGGTTACCTTTTAAAACAGATGAAGAATTTGTTTTTCCTCTCAGATGGATGAGTGTCTTTGAAATTCTTTTCTTTATATCTTTAAATATTGATAAAACAGAAGTGGATGGACTCTTGATTACCAAGGGAATGAAAGATTATCGGGGATACTCAAGAATATAGAGTTGAGGTTAAAATCAAATCAGCCATGATTTTATTGAATGATGATGCTGACTCACAGGGCTGAGTAGCCTATTGTTGCTCCTTGTCCGTACATTCAAAGCCAGGGACATTTTCAACTATTAGGTCCAGAACTATTAAGCAGAACATACGGAGAAGAATGGAAAAAGAACAAAATGGAAGGTCTACAATGGATCAGGAAATGGAAGCTGTTAAGTAGTGGTAGAGTTAGTGGGGCACAGCCAGTGGCAGTGGGAATGGTACAAGTAATTAAACAAAGGATGTGTCATAGGAGGTGAGAATGACAGAATAATGAATACCTGTTGGCAAAAAAAAGTCCAAAACAAGTGTTCGATTGAAGATACAAAGAACAGTCAAAACTTTCCTCAGTGGCCAATCATTTTTCTACCTTTGTAAACTTTAGTTTGTTAAAAAAGACCTGCTTCTTGCATACTGAAATTGCACTTGATTCCAATCAGCCATCACCCTTTATCCACTAACATACATTAGCTCCAATTCTAGCAGCATAATATCCTTTTGATTCAAATTCCACACCCCATCCCCCACCAATGACCCATCCCTCATTATCTCTGTAACCTCCTGGAACTTAGAATTTTTCCATCTCTGTCGTCAGTGTCTTTCCAATTTAGTTGCTCTTCCACTGGTGGTCAGATCTCAGCTGCCTAGCCATGAAATATGAAACACACATCATAAACTCTCCCCTAAATTGAGCAGTCTTAAAAATATTCTTTAAACATATCTTTTTGACAAAGTTTTAGGTCAGTTATTCCAATATTTCCTTAAGCACTCAGTGTCAAATTCAGTCTGGTAACATTTCTACAAAGTATTTTGACATGTTTAACTAAGTTAATCTCACAACATAAAAACAAGTTTTAAGTGAATGATTTTAGCCAGTGTAATGAGGAAGATTAAATAGGCGTTTTCATAGTCAGCTATTCACATTTAATAGCTTGCCTGCTTCTCCCAGAGGGATTGATTAGTTATTCGCAGAGAAAAAAAAGAATAACCAATTAGTGTCTAAACTTTCAAACTATGTAACAATCACCACAAGTGTAATACAATTGGCTGTCTCTGGTTTAGCTTGTTTATGGAGACTCGAGTTGTCTAACAGGGAACAGCTTGAATGATGGGATCTCAAAAGGTCATCCCTTTAAGTAAAGATTGTATCTATCGATGGTCATTTTATATGTTGCATAACATGCAGTGATAAATTGTATGTTTCAAAAGGTGGCTGCACAGATCAATTACCCTTTCAAATGTCTTTAACATAAAGCCATAAGGATTGTGAACAGAGCTTTGGTATAAAAGCTTGGTATCTAGTATGCATTTCTCCCACCAACATTATCTGCTACCTATAAATCCTGATTGGTTCTAATTTACTCATAATCAAATCAGTAAAACCATAACACTCCACATTTTGCTGAAATCGTTTGGTTCAGTCACCTTAATGGCTCCTTTGTCAGCCTCTATTATTTCTATTTACCTCTTCATCTATACACAAACATAACAATTTGTTCTTATCTGTTTACTTCATTCATCTTTGCCACTACATTATTTAATTCCTCCATGCAATTTAATAACAATATGTTGAGGCATACTGCAATGGTACCTTTAGCTATGTTATAGTCAGGGAGTCCTCCAGTGTGACTCCAGGCCCCATGAAGTTGAATGATATCAGGTCATACACAGACAAGGAAACCTTCTGATTTCTAAGAACTGCTCCCTTCCCCCTTAGCCTTCCATCATGTTGCACACTACTTGTAGAAAACACATGACTGATAAGGATACACCATGTGCTCTGGTTGTGGGACATCAATGTCCCCCATTGAGAGTGGCACAATAGCACCACTGCTGACCAAGCTTGTTGACTCCCAAGGACCTGCATCAGACAGTGTGGGAAAAAATAACATAAGACATCTACTTGACCACATCCTCACCGACCTCCTGTCGATGACACACCCATCCATAACAATATCAGCAGAAGCGACATTCCTTCTTGAGAGGAAGCCTAGTTCTCACATTGATCATAGACTTCATCATAAACAAAAATAGAAATTGCTGGAAAACCTCAGCATGCCTTGAACTTCTGTGGAGAGAAATCAAAGTTAATATTTCAGGTCAGTGACCCTTCCTCAGAACTGTTGGTAGCTAAGAAAATGTTGGTTTATATACAGAAGATAAGGTGGGGGGAGCGGTTAAGGAGTAATCAATAGGTGGGGACAGAGTCAAAGGAGTTAGAGCAGTTGAACAGACAAAGGAGTGGATAATGATCTGGCTAAAAGGGAATAGCTATTATTCGACATTGTTAGTGGCTAACATTGGGTTGTGTGTAATAGCAGACTGTGTGTTCCGCATACCTTGACACCGTCCTGTCCCCCTTAGTCCAAGAACTCCCCACCTACATTCGGGACACCACCCATGCCCTCCACCTGCTCCAGGATTTTCGCTTCCCCGGTCCCCAACGCCTTATTTTCACCATGGACAGCCAGTCCCTGTACACCTCCATCCCCCATCACGAAGGACTCAAAGCCCTCCACTTCCTTCTTCAAGGACCGCAATTTCCCCCCCGACGTGGTCGACGATGCCCTCCACCGCATCTCTTCCACTTCCCGCTCCTCCGCCCTTGAACCCCGCCCCTCCAACCGCCACCAGGACAGAACCCCACTGGTCCTCACCTACCACCCCACCAACCTCCATGTACAGCGCATCATCCGCCGTCACTTCCGCCACCTCCAAACAGACCCAAGCACCAAGGATATATTTCCCTCCCCTCCCCTATCAGCTTTCCGTAGAGACCACTACCTCCGCGACTCCCTTGTCAGATCCACACCCCCCACCGACCCAACCACCACTCCCGGCACCTTCCCTTGCAACCGCAGGAGGTGCAACACTTGCGCCCACACCTCCCCCCTCACTTCTCTCCAAGGCCCCAAAGGAAACTTCCATATCCGCCACAGATTCACCTGCACCTCCACCCACATCATCTACTGCATCCGCTGCAGCCGGTGTGGCCTCCTCTATATTGGGGAGACAGGCCGCCGACTTGCGGAGCGATTCAGAGAGCACCTCTGGGCCACCCGCACGAACCAACCCAACTACCCTGTAGCACAGCATTTCAACTCCCCCTCCCACTCCACCGAGGATATGCAGGTCATTGGACTCATCCACCGCCAAACCACAACAACCCGACGGTCGGAGGAGGAGCGTCTTATCTTCCGACTGGGAACCCTCCAACCACAGGGGATGAACTTGGACTTCACCAGTTTCTTCATCCCCCCTCCCCCCACCTTGTCTCAGCCGAATCCCTCCAGCCCGGCACCGCAAGAATAGTTATGAAAATATTTAAAAATGCAGACTGGTGGCAAGAACTCCAGATCAAAGAGGAACACAACACAACAGATACAAAACAAGCCCTGTTCATTGTAAAATAGCCCAAGTAATAAACACTTACCACCTGTTGTTAACACCCCATAACCTAGACTGACCGAGATGTAGACAAAAACAGGAAGTCCCCCTTCCTCTGAAGCTGATGAAATAAGTAAATTAAGTATTTAAACAGAACAAAGTGCAGCATAATAATCTAAACTGCATAGAAGCTCTTCAGCCACATTCTCAAACAGAATCCATCAAATTCAGCACCGCCTTCCTAACCTGCAATCTTCTTCCCGACCTCTCCGCCCCCACCCCAGTCTGACCTATCACCCTCACCTTGACCTCTTTCCACCTATCACATTTCCGACGCCCCTCCCCCAAGTCCCTCCTCCCTATCTTTTATCTTAGCCTGCTGGACCAACTTTCCTCATTCCTGAAGAAGGGCTAATGCCCGAAACGTCGATTCTCCTGTTCCCTAGATGCTGCCTGACCTGCTGCGCTTTTCCAGCAACACATTTCCATCTGTGTGTTAACAAGGTCTGATGTGTGGGGGTTAGGATAAGGACATGGGAGAGCTCAGGCCCTAAAGTTATGAAGCTTGATATTGAGTCCAGAAAGCTGCAGGATCCACAAGTGGAAAATGAGGTGCTGTTCTTCCAGCTTGTGCTGAGCTTTGGTGGAGCATTGCAGCGAGCCTGAGACAGAGATGTCAGCCAGGGAACACAGTGGTGTATTGAAGTAGCAGGCAACTGAAAGCTCAGGGTCTTTTTTGCGGACAGAAAGTAGGTGTTCCACGAAGCGATCACCCAGTCTTTGCTTTGTTTCCCAAGTGTAGAGGAGACCACACTGTGAGCAGCGAATGCAGGTGACTAGATTGTGTGACGTGTAGGTAAAGCATTTGCTTCACCTGTAAGATGCGTTTGGGCCCTTGGATACTGAGGAATGAAAAAATAAATGGGCAAGTGTTAAATGTTTTGCGGTTGTAATGGAAAGTGCCATGAGGCAGGGTGTTGGGAGTGAAGAAAGAGTGGACAAGGGTGTCCTGGAGGAACAATCTCTGTGGAAGGTGGACAAGGGAAGGGAGGGGAAGATGTGTCTGATAGTGGCATCGTGCTGGAAGTGGTGGAAATGACAGCTAATGATCCTCTGGCTAGTGGCTTCTGTTCCTCTGTTTGGTGGGATGGTAGGTAAGGACAATGACGACCCTCGATCACTGTTGCAGTAGGGAAGGGAAGGGGCAAGGGCTGAAGTGTGGGAAATGGGTTGGCCCCGGCTGAGGGCCCGGTCAACTAGGATGCTGGGGAATCCTCAGTTGAGGAAGAAGATGGACATTTCAGAGGCTCCTTTGTCAAAGTTGACATCATCAGAACAAATGTGATAGTGGTGGAGGAACTGGGAGAATGAATTAATCGTGTTGTGTGGCACTACCACTGTGCTAAATGGGACCAAATCTAATCAGAGCTAGCAACTCAAACTGGGCATTAATGAGGTGCTGTGAGGCACCTGCAACACACTAATATTCAGCCACATTATCTGGTATATTTCATACCAGATGTCTCATTATCTGGTATATTTCTCTCTCAATTACTTCCAACAAGCTGGAAGATCAACTCTGGTTCAATGAAGAATGCAAAACATCATTTCAGGAACAACCAGGCATAGCTAAAAATCAGGATGTCAACCTGGTGGAGCTCCAACACTGGATTACTTGAATGCTGAATAGGAGAAGCAACATGCGATGCACAGAGCTAAATTATCTCACAAACAACCAATCAGTTCTAAGCTTTACTGTCCTGCCATATTCATTTATAAATGTTGATGGACAATTAAACATTTAACAGGAAAAAGTGGGACCACAAATATCCAAACCTTCAACAAGGAAAATACAAGATTGAAGGATTTGCATCCAGCTTCAGTCAGGAATATTGAGTAAATGATTCATTTCCATTTCCTCCAATGGTCCTCCAGCATCACATACCAGATGAGTCTTCAACTAATTCAGTTCATTCTATGTGATGCTAAGAAATAGACAAAGGCACTGAACACTGCAAGGCTACGTGTCAGGACAGTATTCCAGCAATAATGATTAAGATTTGTATCCCAGAACAAGTTCCCTCCATGAGCCAAGCTGTTAGAGTATAGCATCTACTCAACAATGTGTAAAATTTCCCAAGTATGTCATATGCACAATAAAAGCAGGACAAATCCAAACCAGCCAATTGCAAGTCAGTATAAACTTTTTCAGTTTATTTTCCATCATCAGCAAAATGGCAGATGGGGTCATCACCAATGTGTTATCAAGCCGTACTTACAATGGAATAATGTGCTCACTGGCACTCAGTTTGGATTCCACCAGAGCCACTTGGCTCCTGACCTCATCAGGAAGATGGTCCAAACATGGCCCAAAAAACTGACTTATTCAGGGGAGGTAAGAATTTCCTGAACCTCAAGACTGCATTTAACTGATTGAAGAACTTTACCTCAGAGTACAATGGGATCTTGATCAGATGGGCCAATGGGCTCAGGAGTGGCAGATGGAATTTAATTTGGATAAATATAAGGTGCTGCATTTTGGAAATGCAAAACAGGGCAGGATCTATACACTTAATGATAAGATCCTGGGAGGTGTTGCTGAACAAAGAGGCCTTGGAGAGCAGGCTCACAGTTCCTTGAAAGTTAACTTGAAGGTAAATAGGATAGTAAAGAAAGTGTTTATTGGTCAAAGCATTGAGTATAGGAGTTGGAAAGTCACATTGCAGCTGTACAAGACATTGGTTAGGCCATTTTTGGAATACGGTGTGCAACTCTGGTCTCCCTCCTGTAGAAAGGATGTTGTGAAATTGGAAAAGGTTCAGAAAAGATTTACATGGCAAGTAATATTCATAACTCAAAAGTGCCAGGCAATGACCATTGCCAACAAAAGTGAATCATCCCCTTATTGCTTTTGATGTTCAATGGCATTCCATCACTGAATCACCCATTAGCAACATCCTGGCGATTGCCATTGACCTGAATATGAACTGGATTAGGCACATAAATAACTTGACCACAAAATCAGGTAAGACACCAGGAATTCCACAGCAAGTAATTCTACTTCTGTTTACCCAGTGCCTGTTCAATTTCTACAAAGCACAAGTCAAGAGTATGGTGGAACATTGCCACTTACTTGAATGAGCGCAGCTCTAACAGCAGTTAGGAAGTTTGACATATCCAGGATAAATCAGCTTGCTTGATTGGTGTCCCAAATATCAGCTTACCATTCACTCCCTTTGCCATGACACAGAGTGAGCTGCAATAATTCATCAAGGCTCCTCAGGTAATGCCACCCAAAGACACAACCTCTACCAGCCAAGAAGACTAAGAGAAATGGATGTGTGGGAACCACCCTTGTATACTCCCATTCATGCTACACACCATTCTACCTTGGGTGTAAATTGCCCTTCCTTTACTGCTGCTGGAGCAAAATAGTAGAATCCCCTTCCTACCAACACTTTGTGTGTCACTACACCCCAGGACTGCATTAATTTAAGAAAGCAACTTATTGTCACCTTGTCTAGGTCAGTTTGGAAAGGGTGTTAAGCGATCACCTAACCGGCAACACATATCACATGAACAACTAAATAAAATTCTCTCATTACATGAACTTATTACTCTCATTCACAGTGAAGAATTACACTAGAAACCTGCTAGCATGCATTAGAATTTTACAACATCAATGTCAGCCATTGATTGCAAAGGATTTATGTTGTTTATGATTTGTATTAAACTCCTCCTATCCACATCTCAACCATGTGACAAATCATTTTATTTCTTCCTCCACATTTTCAACAAATGCATCATTTCTCAATTTAAGTGGTCATGGGTTCCATACTGTCACTATTTTCTGTTTTTATATATTTTAATTTCTGCAAATATCATGATTTTAAACTTGGTTAAAGGCCTTTCTTTTACTTCATTTCAGTATTCAACAGATAATTGCAACAAACCTATGTGCTACTTGACCCTGTCGCTGTTGTAACAATAATTTATTGTCTAAAACAGTGGGAGGACAACTGGATAACACCGGTAATCAGGCATGGGAATCACAAAGCACGATTAACTCGTGACTGTTTGTAAAACTACAGATAACAAAAAAACAGGTTGCTATGTTGCTGTATTTCTCAGTAGGGAGACCAAGTTCACATAAGATTAGTGCCTTTGATGAATGTTGCATTTGGGAATATTTTGAAATGTACTTTCAACTCAATGTAAAATACGGATAAACACCTTACTTCAGAGTTATGCCCATATGATCCAATTGACAAAAGCTCAAAAAGAAATCTATTGATGACTCATTGATGACTGATGTGGAAGTGCTAGCAATGAGAAAAATTGGTAATTAGTTTTAAATATTTGGTGAATCTGTGATCATTTTGTTTTGAAAGTAAAGATCTTTTAATTGTGTAGATTACTTTTAAGGGGATAAATTATAATTTTTGGAATACTGTGAAATATTGATCCATTTGGATTTGGGCTCATCCTGGAAATAGTATTAACTGGAAAGAAGTTAAATATGCTGAAGCTGTATCATTCAGAACAGATGAATGGTAAGTTTTTGGAATGCTGTACAATGGAGATTTGTTATTATGTTGACTGAAATAAGAACTTGCTGACCAGATCTTGGAAGTTGATAGGAACAGGGATCTGCTTGTTGTCAACTCCTTTCTGCTTCATCTTTCCCTTATCATTTCTTCCTCACTCACCATATAGCAAGCAAGAGAGTTGCCCTCATGCTGACCAGGTTTTAGATGATAGAACTAGTGTAAAACGGGCCCACTGCTCCTGTGAATATTGGAGAGTTCTTCCAAAATGGTTGAGACAGCAGAAGTGCTGATGCAGCAACCCACTATGTTTTTCATGAGGATGTTTTTCATGGTGTCTTTGCTCTCATTGTATAAGAGCTGTGTAGTATCCAGTTGTAATGAGGAGTTGAATCACTGACAGGTTTAAAAAAGAAATCCTCTGTCACCCAACAACCACCTTCTGGTTTGATATAGTGGTTGAAAGACTCAAGAAGCAGTAAACTCCACAGAATAAAAATGTCATTACTGTTGCTCGGATTAAATAAAAGGTTTGTACTTGCATAGTGACTTTGATGACCACCAGATGTCTGCAAGTGATTTTTAAGAAAAGTGAAGATAGGGGAGGTGATGGCCTAGTGGTATTATCACTGAACTGTTAATCCAGTAACCCAAATAACAGTTGGGGAACCCAGATTCCAATCCTACCATGGCAGATGTGTAATTTGAATTCAATAAGCTTCCTCATTTCAGTACAATGTTTGATAAAGTTCTCAGTGGTAGTCTATTGTACAAAACATGGAGGCATGATTGAAGGCGATTTAATGGATTGGATCAGAAATTGGCTGGCTGAGAAAAGACAGAAGGTGGTGGCTGGTGGGAAATATTCATCCTGGAGTTCAGTTACTAGTGGGGTACCACAGACATCTGTTTTGGGTACACTATTGTTTGTCATTTATGTGAATGACCTGGATGAGGGCATAGAAGGATGGGTTAGTAAGCTTGTGGATGACACTAAGGTCGGTAGAGTTGTGGATAGTGACGAAGGATGTTGTGGGTTACAGAGAGACACTATTGTTTGTCATTTATGTGAATGACCTGGATGAGGGCATAGAAGGATGGGTTAGTAAGCTTGTGGATGACACTAAGGTCGTAGAGTTGTGGATAGTGACGAAGGATGTTGTGGGTTACAGAGAGACATAGATAAGCTGCAGAGCTTGGCTGAGAGGTGGCAAATGGAGTTTAGCTTGGAAAGTGTGAGGTAATTCACTTTGGAAGGAATAACAGGGATGCAGAGTACTGGGATAATGGTAACACTCTTGGTAGAGAGAGATCTCAGTGTCCATGTGTATAGATCCATGAAAGTTGCTACCCAGGTTGACAAGGTTGTTAAGAAGGCATATGGTGTGTTAGCTTTTATTAGGAGATGGATTGAATTTCAGAACCAAGAGATCATGTTGCAGCTGTACAAAACTCTGGTGAGGCCACATTTGGAGTATTGTGTATAGTTCTGGTCACTGCATTATAGGAAGGATGTGGAAGCTTTGGAAAGGGTTCAGAGGAGATTTACTAGGATGTTGCCTGGTATGGAGGGGAGGTCTTATGAAGAAAGGCTGAAGGATGTGAGGCTGTTATCGTTAGAGTGAAGAAGGTTGACAGGTGACTTAATTGAGACATATAAAGTAATCAGAGAGTTAGATAGGGTGGAGAGTAATAATGAATTATTGCCTTTTTCCTCGGATGGTGAGGGCTAGCACGAGGGCACATGGCTTTAAATTGAGGGGTGAGAGATATAGGACAGATGTCAGAGGTAATTTCTTTACTCAGAGAGTAGTAGGGGTGTGGAATGCACTGCCTGCAACAGTAGTAGACTCGCCAACTTTAAGGGCATTTAAATGGTCATTGGATGGGCATATGGGTGAGAATGGAACAGGATAGATGGGCTTCAGATTGGTTCCACAGGTTGGCACAACATTGAGGGTCAAAGGGCTGTACTGCGCTGTAATGTTCTATGTTCTATGCTCTATGTTCTATAAATATCTGGAATTAAAATCTAATGATGACCATGAAATGGTTGTCAGAAAAGCCCATCTGGTTCACTTCTGTCCTTTAGGGAAAAGAACAGCCATCCTTACCCGGTCTGACCTACATGTGACTCCAGACCCACAGCAATATGGTTGATTCTTAACTGCCCTCTGGGCAATTCGGGATGGGAAATAAATGCTGCTGAGCCAACGTTGCCCTCATCCCATGAATGATTTTTTTAACAAAGACTGATCAACACCAGGTATGCAAGCACTGCCTTCTGAGGTGAGGTTGAAATATTAGTCTTGTACTTATTGGGATGGAGAAGAATGAGAGGCAACCTTACTGAAACACATCACATTCTTAGGAGACTTGACAAGGTAGATGCCAAAGGGTTGACTCCCCTTGTGCGATAGAGTCTAGGACCACTGTGCATAACCTCCAAATAAAAATGCCCATTTATGACAAAGATCAAGTTTGTGTTTACGGGGGGGGGGAGTGT
>NC_057724.1:20919611-20929951 GCF_004010195.1 Chiloscyllium plagiosum
GAGTCGTGAGTTCATGGAATGCCCTGCCAGTAGCAGTGGTGGACTCTCCCTCTTTATGGGCATTTAAAAGGGCATTGGATAGGCATATGGAGGATAGTGGGCTAGTGTAGGTTAGGTGGGCTTGGATCGGCGCAACATCGAGGGCCAAAGGGCCTGTACTGCGCTGTATTTTTCTATGTTCTATGTTCTATGTTGAACTTCTTCTCTCAGAGGTTGTGAAGTTCTTTACCACAGAGGGCCATTGAGAGTGGGGCATTTAAGTATATTGAAGGATGAAAAAGACAGTTTTCTAATCAGTGAGAGAATCAAAGGTTATGAGGAAAAGACAGGGAAGTGGAATTGAAGATTATCAAATCAGCCATGATCTTTTCCAACCTTTTCCTCTCGCCACCCCCTCTCTGCCTTCTGCAAGGACCATTGCTGTCTCCAATCCTTGATTCAACCTCCCCAAACCCCTAGGTACTTGCCCCTGCAACCATAAAAGAAAGACCTGCCAGTACACCAATGCTTCACCTCCATCCAGGGCCCCAAACAGTCCTTCCAGGTGAGACAGAGGCTCACTCACCTGCCTCTCCTCCAACCTAGTTGACTGTATCCCTGATGTCCCTGATGTGGTCTCCTCTACAACGGTGAGACCAAACAGAAAGTCAGGGCACATTTCGCTGAGCATTTCAGTCGGGCACGTAAGGTCAGACCTGACCTCCCAGCCACCACCAATTTTAATTCCCCTTCCCACTCCCTTTTCAACATGATCATCCTTGGCATCCTCCATTGGCTTAGCGAATCAGACTGAAAATTGGAGGAACAACACGTCATCTTCCACATGGACAGACTTAAGCCCAGAAGACTCAACAGCAAGTTCTTTAACTTCAAATAACCTCCCTTCCCATCACCCGACTCCCTACCCAGCCCCTCCCTCTCCCTTCCATTCCTCTGACCAACCCTTCCTTCTAGCTACAAACTGGACTCATTCCTCCATCGACAATCAGGTCATACCCTGTACCCGTAGTCACCTCTCCCTAACTTACCACCTCACACTGCTCCCCACCAAAAACTCTGCACCCCCTTTTATCTGCAGCCCCCCTTACACCCACGCCCGGTCCTGAAGAAGGTTTACACTTGAAACATTGACTTCTCTACCACCTGATGCTACCTGGCTTGCTGTGTTCTTCCAGCCTCCTGTTTATCTACCTTGGATTCCAACATCTGCAGTTTTTTTTATCTAGTCTTGATCTCTTGGAATGGCAGATGGCTGAATACCCTACTTCTATTCCAATGTCATATGGTCTTATGACTTAATACTAATTGAAGTATAGTCATTTTTTGTAAAGTTAAAAATAATCAGGCGAAAACATGTGTTTTCTTGATGGTATGCTTGCTGGGGAAATTTCCTACCTTAATTTTGATTTGTTTGGATCTATTATTGTCATGTGTACTGGGATACAGTGAAAAGTATTGTTTTGTGTGCTATCCAGACAAATCATACCTTACTGAAGTACATCAGGAAAGCAGAATGGATTACAGAAAATAGTGTTACAGCTGCAGAGATAGTGCTGAGAAAGATCAAAGGTCTAATAAATGAGAGGTCAGTTCATACGTCTGACAAGAGAGAGGGAAGAAGCTGTTCTTGGATTTGTGGTGACATGTTTTCAAATTTTTGATAGTAGATGGTGAAAAAGAGAGTATAACTGGGGTGGGAGAGGCCTTTGGTTATGTTGGTAGCTTTCCCCAGGTAACGGGAAATAATGACAGAGTCAATGGATGGAAGGCTGGTTTGTGTGTTGGACTAGGCTGCATTCACAACACTCTGTATTTTGTTGTGGTCTTGTGCAGAGCAGTTGCCATGACAAGCTGTGATGCACATGGATAGGATGCTTTGTAGGGTGCATCACTACAAATTGATAATAGTCATTGTGAATATGCTGAATTTCTGTAGCCTTCTGAGGAAGGAGAGGAGTTACTCTCCTGGCGAAGTCACATGCATGCTTTGCCTGTTTGTTTCTGTTCAAGAAGAAGACAGCAATCACTCCTCTGCTGGTATGAAGAGCACCTAGCAATTCTTTGATGGAACAGTGGGTGATGAACTGGTAAATGTTGTGTATGCCATTTGCTTATAATCTCCACAGAATGGTTTTCAAGGCCACAGACATTTCACAGCCATAGGGGAAGGTGTAAGAGTTATTCTAAAACTCTTGGTGGTAAAAGCTTTCTGTTGAAAGTACTCCTCTCCTTCCTTCTCCCCTCTACAAGAGAATTTTCCTTTTCTTTGCGATTATTATTCTCTCTTAGGGAATTGCAAACATTATACTCTTGGGAGCAAGTTGTCTGACCAGACCCCTTGAAGTCACAATCAGGTCACATGAAGTACCATGTTGACTACAGGATCTTTAAACAACTCTTTAACACAGCCAACACTTTCACAAGCTCATGGCTCGTAGGGATTAACTGGCAACTAAGTTGTAAATTCGAGGTGGTTACGTTAAAGAGTGTCTCAAGGAGGCTTTTCTGTAGCTAAGTACATTTTCTGCTGTAAGACATTAAGACAGCGGACTAGCTGAGTGCTGAGGTTGAAAATAAAAGCACTGGTTTCAAATCAATATGACATAATGGGTGATATCACAAACTCCCCTCTGATCTAGTTTCTAAATGCCTAGATCCTCACGCTCAGCACATTGTGTAGATGCCATTTTAGCAGCTGGACAGCATGTATGCTTCAAAGAATCTATTGGCATAGGGAAAATATTAGAAGCTATTACTAAAACCATTACAGCAGGGCACTTTGTAATCCATTATTGCTAGTGGATGCCAAGGATAGAGCAAAAAGCATGTGTGTGAATTTGTTCCAACTGTGCTTATGGTAGAGTACAGGTATCACAGTCACAAAGGAAGGATATTTTGATTAAAATTTTGCATTTTGATATTTGTGGATAGTGTAATACTGTGATGTAGAAAATATATTGTTTTTTTCTCTGTTTATTTCGGATTCTGGACCAAAATGGGAAAAGGATACTGCAATAAAGCAAGGAACGTGGAAGGGATTGCTGGACTTCATGGTCACAAGTAATTGGAGCTCATTGTGAGTCATGTTTACACCGTTGCTTTGTTCAAACAGTGGGGGAAGTTGTCTGAGACCAAAGGGCACTGTGGACTTGTGCTCAGAGCAGATATTCCCCAGAGATCATGTAATCATATAATCTCTACAGTGTGGAAACAGGTCAATTGGCCCAACAAATCTACACTGACCATCTGAATAGTATCCCACCCAGACCCTTCTACATTTCCCCTGATTAATGCATCTAGCCTACACATCCTTGAACACTATGGGCAATTTAGCCTGGCCAATTGACCTAACCTGCACATTTTTGGACTGTGGGAGGAAACCGGATCACCTGGATGAAACCTATGCAGACAAGGGGAGAATGTGCAAACTCCACACAGGCAGTCGGCCAACGTTAGAATTGAACCTGTGTCTCTGGCGCTGTGAGGCAAATGACCAATTCTGGAGACCAGGAATCATCGGCATGTAACAGTTCTCTGGCTCCTAAGCAGGTAAACAGAGTGTGTGTCAATAATACACAGACAGAAAATTTCCAGATTGTGAAGTAAGCAAAACCCAAAAGATAGCGAGTTATTCTATATCACCAGTTGCTGTAGGCTGCTGCTTCTAATGAGTGGTTGATAAACTGAATGATTAATGTGACAGGCCAACCCTTCGTGTTCAGCAAAGAGCTGGAAGGATGTGGACATGAAGATCAGAGACATGAAGCACATGATCCGAAAAGGCCGATTAGCTAATCACTTTATTGACAGACACTGGGTGGTTTGCTGGATGAGGTGATTCAAAATAAGGCAACGCTTTTCCCTCCTGCTTGCCAAAGAAGGCCAAGCCACTAGACAGAGCCAGCCCAGAGAGACAGAATGGGACAGGCCAGCGTAGTCAACGGGATTAAAGGAAGCGCTTAGCTTTGTCGAAAGCTGTTGAATAATCTTTTGTGTTCCACAAGGGTAAGTGCTACCCCATGTATGACCCCAAGAGATTCCTGTCAGCGCATTCCAGAGGAGCTCAGCTGCTCCACGTATCCCTATCAGTGATACCAATGCTGGCAAAAGACCAAACTGAAAAGGGCGAGTGTGTCTAGCCAGGACACACACAGCGGGCTTGGACACTCTAGACAGAAGCACCTTGGGTTTACCCTGAGAGGTCTTCCAATGGGGTTAATTACAGAGCAGATTCCCTCCAATCCAGCTGCACGTCACTTCCAGACAGTAGGCGGAAAAACACAGAGGGCACAGAAGTGGCATGGATGACTCTGCATTGGAAGTAATTTTACATTTTTATTTTGACTTAGTCTTAAACTGTCTGCTCCAGTCTTTTTGTAGCTGTCAACTGTGATGAAGTCATACTAATTTGAGATAAATATGGCGTCTTCAGGTATTCCAAGGATGAACAACGTTGTAATCAATATTGTTCATCTCTGATGAACATTTGAATCCTTGAATGAAGATAGCCTCAGATGTTATGAATTCTTCAACTGTTATCTTGTTGACTACAGTTAAAATATTGCATGATAATATAAATTACACTGAGGCCAATAGAAATGTACAGGTATTGTGCTAGGGTTTGCTCGGCGTACATCACGCATCTTCTGAATGGGATCATTGAAACAGAGATGATTCAACACACCTTTGGAGGCAGAAGGTCACACTCTCTCTCAGCTTTTTCAGTAAGTGCACTGCCATTCAACACTGGGTGCACAATGGGAAGTCCAGTGGCCTGTTGAGAAAAGCTATACGTGATGTTTCCTCCTTCAGGTTAAATGCTGTTCAACAAGAGGCTCTAGCGTTTCATAACATTTTAGTCATCTACATAAACTCTGAAACGTTGACAATAATCCTATGATCGGAGAGTAAAAGCAAATGCCTCAGCTTTGCTCCCAACCTGTTGCATATCTTGAGGACTATCCTTGAAATATCATTTGCTGACTGAAGCCTTGAAATCCACGTAACCTCATGTCTTCTAGTATAACTGGCCTTTCTCACTGACTGCTGTTTTCTGTTGAATGGTGAGAAGATAGTGCAGATACCTTAGGGTGGGATCAGTTGAAGATATTGTACATACAGTAATATGGATCAGTAAACAAAAACATTTATCAACAAAAAAGTTCAAGGAGTGCAACAATGACTTGATCCACACTTTGGACTGACCAGGGGCTGCTTGTCATAGATCCAACAGAAAGTAACTCAAATGACTAAGGCATAGACCACGAGGGACATTCGCGAGAGAATGATAGATTAATGCATCATTGAGCATGAGAAGCCAGAGGCAGCTAATTTAAACCTGTTGCTAGGATGAATGAAATGGGTTTGGACTTGCACTATGTAACTCTCAGCTGGTTAGAGAGCAAGCAGCTTCTGGTTTGTGAACCTGGTTATCTCTGCAATCCTTCAATTTTTCTGTTGCTGAATAAATGTTTACTGATTCATAGGAATATATGCATGGTATCTTCGGATGCTCTGACTTACTGACTGTCAGTGAAAAAGCAGCTGCCAATGAGCCAGAGCACTAACATTACATGGTGCTAAGGTAAGGTAGTTTATAAGGCTTCAGTCAACACCTGAAGCTGACAGTTTTGCACTGAAGTCTCTCATGAAAGATAACAAGGTTGAATGGAAACCTGAGCCACGTCCTTTTCGCCCTTCCATTATATAGCCATGAAATCCTTGAGTATTCTGTAATAAACCATTTAACTCGAGAGAGCGCGGAGGTCTGCAGAAAGAAGCTGCACAATAATGGAGAATGAACTTCTCATCATACATCTCCCAGCCTTCAGTGGCAGTGCCCTCACCTGAAATACCGATAGGTAAAAAAAAACAGCAAGCCTCCTAGAGGTGTTTGAAATCATCACTGACTTCATACCCTCACACACTGGGTGTCTGTGTAAGTGTGAAATGACATGTGCATCTCAGAATCTAGCACAATCCCTGCACATTGATTTTAAGTTCAGTGTAATCCATGTTAAAGTATAATGACTGGGCTGAGTCATCAATATCAATGGTGCGATGCCAGCTGTAGTCAAGGAGTCAGTCGCTTGTCAAAGATGAGCAATATTTGGCCATTACAATTTCTTCCATCATTGGGATGTCTGTTGGTGCTGGTCATCTTTCAAACCAGGGCCAACAGCAGAAATGAAACTGAAATATGCACTTTAAGAGTGCAAGTGTGTATATATTTTTAAAAAGTGCTACATAATTTATAATAATGTGTTACCAATGCTACTTCTGTACACTCTGTGCACTCTTTTTCTTTCCCTCCCTTACATCTAACTGCAGTCTTTGCTTCCACAGCTGAGGTGTGATAGCCTGCTGAGGGTGCATCCTTTGCTCTGGAGGACCTGACCAGCTTTCACTGGAGCATTTGGAGGACCTGAGTTAAGTTAGTGTGTCCTGGCCAGATGCTGGCCACTCTCCTTGACTTAGGTACCTGCAGGCTTCAGCATCATATGGGGGTGGCACAGTGGCTCAGTGGTAGCACTGCTGCCTCACAGCACCAGGGTCCCAGGTTTGATTCCAGCCTCAGGCAGACTGTCTGTGTGGAGTTTGCACATTTTTCCCGTGACTGCCCATGGTTTCTTCCCATAGTCCAAAGATGTGCAGGTCAGGTGGATTGGCCATGCTAAATTGCCCACAGTATTAGGTGCATTAGTCAGAGGGAAATGGGTCTGGATGGGTTACTTTTCGAAGGGTCGGTGTGGACTTGTTGGGCCGAAGGGCCTGTTTCCACACTGTAGGGAATCTAATCTAATCAAAGGGAGTGAAGTCGGTGTTGCTCATCCCCTCTCACCTTGCCATTGATGCTACACACTATGGTCATTAGAGACGGAGTGCAGGTCCATGTGCATATCCACCAGACACTCAGTGTGCTGAATCAGGCTTTACATGGCATTTGCCAATCTCTTCAGGGAAACAGCCAGATGCACACATGCCGGAGCCAATATGGCTCTGATCATCCCGGTGGGCTGCTCTATGCAGATGCTGAGGAGAGATGACTGGATTTGAAACCTTGATGCTACTTTCTCTTCATTGATATTGTATTTCTCCACCAATTTCTGTTTTTGTTTGTCACTCTAACCTCATGATTGGAATTCAGCTGTCTGGCTCATGTTAGGCCGAGGCTACAATCCAATCTGTATCATTTTGGTGAAACCCAAACAGCTTCTTTGTGAGTATGTTCTGCTTGACAGCCCTGTTGACAATTCCTTTCACCATCTTGCTGATGATGGAGAGTAGACTGATGGTGAAGTAATTGGCAGGGGGCAGGTCATATCTGAGCAATTTTTAACTTTGTCAGGTAGATGCCATTGTTACGGCTGAACAGGAACAGCTTTGTTGGATGCACTGTTGCAACTGCTTCAATTCATGTTGTTGCATTTTGATAAGTAAACTCCCCCAAAGCACTTTACAAGCATTCCCTTGCAACATTTGACATTGAGTCACACGTTGTAGTAGAATTCAACACAAGAAAATTTCTGTACTTGATATCAGACAAGCTGTGCAACAGTGGGATAGTGGAGAAATGTGATGGCAAAGTCAAGTTGTGTATCAGCAATGAACATGTGGAAACCATTATAAAAACAAATTACTACGGATGCTAGAGATCTGAACTGAGCAGTGAAAGCGCTGGAGAAACTCGGCAGGATCAGTAGCAGTTTCGAAGAAGATTCATAACAAACAGAGGTATGTTAATTCTATTTCCCTCCCCATAGATGCTGCCAAGCCTTGCTGAGTTTATCCAGCACTTTCTGTTTTGCTGTGGAAACTAATGCTATGCGTTCAGATTATATTGCTGAGGGGCAACATGTACGCAACAAATAGGAAACTCATTGATGTTTACAGCACAGAAGGAGGCCATTAGTCCATCATATTTGTGCCATTAATAAAGACCGGATTACAGAAATCCAGATTTCCAGCATTTGGCCCATAGCTTTGCAAGCAATGGTATATAGGTGAATATCTAAACACAACTTAAATATTATGAGGTGTTCTGACTAATCTGCCTCTCAGGCAGTAGGTCCTAGATACCTACTTCCCTCTGAATGAAAAAAAAGACTCCTCAACTCTCCTTTTAACCTTCTACTTCTTACTTTAAATCTATATCCTCTAATTATTGTTCCCTCTACGAACGGAAGAAAATGCCTTCCTATTCACCCTATTTATGCCCCTCAAAATATTATATATCTATAGGAAGATCCAACACTTCCATGGAAATTAACTTCAGACATTTTAATCTTTCTTTCCAGCTCAGAGTCTCCATCCAAGGCAGCTCCTGGTAAATCTCCTCTGCACCCTCTGTCATGTAGTTACATCCTTCCTATAGTGTAAAGACTGCAACAGCACTCAATACTCCAGTTATGGACCTAACCAGCATTTTGCACAGTTCCAGAATGAGCTCCTTGCTCTTGCATTCCATTCCTCAGCTAATCAAGGCAAATCTATGCCTTCTTAACCACTTAACTCCTGCCCTACTACCTTATGAGATCTGTGCATACAAGGTCCATCAGATCCAATGTATTTTCCACGGTTGTAACATTCAATTTGTATTCTCTTGCCTTGGTTTTGCCTTCCTTAAGTGCATTATCTTTCTGAACTGAATTCCATTTACTGCTGCTCTATCCACATGAGCAATTTGTTGATACCCTCCTGCAGTTTCCAGCTATACTTGTTACTATTTACCACCCAAACATTTTTCAGGTCATTTGTGAACTTCTTGATCAGATCACCTACATTTAAGTACACGTCATTCACAAATATCTCAATCAGTAAGGGCACTGTCACCAAGTCGTGTGGAAATCCATCGGACAAACTTGCAGTCCTGGAATATCCTTCCAGCATTACCCGTGCTTCCTGACTTTCAGCCAGTTTTGGACCCAAGGTACAACTTTGTCTTGGATCTCTTGGCACTTACTTTCTTCACCAGGCTGCCATGGGGGACCTTATCAAAGGTCTTGCTAAAGTCCATGTTGACCACATCAAATGCATTACCCTCATCACCACTCGGGTTAACCTCATCAAAAAAGAATTGATTAAAGGAGGTGGTCAGTGTTAGGTTTTTGTGGGGCGTAACAGGAAGGAAAATGAAGGGAAAGCAGCGTAGATATTTTTTTCTAATCAACCTGTCCAGAGATGTAATAACACACCACTCGAGCAGGTGGGACTTGAACTCAAACCTCCTAGCTCAGAGGTAGGGACACTACCACTGTGTCACAAGATCCCCAGAAGCCAAGGTATTTTTGGTGTTTTACGATAAGAGTTCAACTGATAAGTATGATCTACCTAACTGCACAATCATGGAAATTTTGTGGTCAACTATATCAAAAGCTGCAGAGAGATTGAGAAGGATGCAGAGGACTGAAACATAGAAAACATAGAAAGCCTTCCCCACCATTCAATATGACCATAGCTAATTATCCTGCTTTCTCCCGATACCCTTTGATCCTTTTAACCCTAAGAAAGATATCCAATTCTTTCCTGAAAGCATTTGCTATTTTAGCCTGAACTGCTTTCTGCAGCAGAGAATTCCACATGCTGACCACTCTCTTGGTGAAGTAATTTCTCCTCAGCTCAAAGGCCTATCACAGATCCTTGTTCTGGACTCAGTTTGGAGTTTTGTCACAGGTATTTTTCATGGGCTCCCCCATTATTGAGCATGGGTATAATCATGGCAGAATGCTAGGACTTTGATTGGATCCTTTGGCTGCAGGATCATAAGGACATAGAACCAGGAGCAGGAATAAGCAATTCAGCCTGTCAAATCTACTCCACCATTTGATACATTCGTGACATCTTGAAAAATGTCCAGATTACAGAGGAGGAAGTGGTGGATGTCTTGAAATGGTTAAAAGTGGATAAATCCCCAGGACCTGCTCAGGTGTACCCGAGAACTCTGTGGGAAGCTACAGAAGTGATTGCTGGGCCTCCCGCTGAGATATTTATGAGGTGCCAGAAGACTGGAGTTTGGAAAACGTGGTGCCACTGTTTAAGAAGGGTGGTAAAGACAAGCCAGGGAACTATAGACCGGTGAGCCTGACCTCGGTGGTGGGCAAGTTGTTGGAGGGAATCCTGAGGGACAGGATATACATGTATTTGGAAAGGCAAGGACTGATTCGGGACAGTCATTATGGCTTTGTGTGTGGGAAATGATGTCTCACAAAATTGATTGAGTTTTTTGAAGAAGTAACAAAGAAGATTGATGAGGGCAGAGCAGTAGATGTGATCTATATGGACTTCAGTAAGGCATTCGACAAGGTTCCCCATGGGAAACTGATTAGCAAGGTTAGATCTCA
>NC_057724.1:20930302-20932355 GCF_004010195.1 Chiloscyllium plagiosum
ATATTGCATGCAATTCTGGTCTCCTTCCTATCGGAAAGATGTTGTGAAACTTGAAAGGGTTCAGAAAAGATTTACAAGGATGTTGCCAGGGTTGGAGGATCTGAGCTACAGGGAGAGGCTGAACAGGCTGGGGCTGTTTACAAAATTATGGAGAGGATAAATAGGCAAAGTCTTTTCCCTGGGGTTGGGGAATCCATAACTAGAGGGCATAGGTTTAGGGTGAGAGGGGAAAGATATAAAAGATATAAAAGAGACCTAAGGGGCAACGTTTTCACGCAGAGCGTGGTACATATATGGAATGAGCTGCCAGAGGATGTGGTGGAGACTGGTACAATTGCAACATTTAAGAGGCATTTGGATGGGTATATGAATAGGAAGGGTTTGGAGGGATATGGGCTGGGTGCTGGCAGGTGGGACTAGATTGAGTTGGGATATCTGGTCGGCATGGACAAGTTTCCTTCTGTACATCTCTATGACTCTATGACTCTATGAATGATCTCATCCTAACCTCAACTCCACTTTCCTGCCCATTCCCACAACCTTTCAACTTATTACTAATTAAAATACGATCTGTCTCGTCATTAAGTTTATTCAATGTCCCAGCATCCACCACACTCTGAGGTAGTGAACCCAACAGATTCATAGCCCTTTGAAAGAAGTAATTTGCCCTTGTTTCTGTTTTAGGTCTGCTCCCCCATCCAAAAACTATGACTCTTGTTCTACATTACTCCACATGAGGAAACATTGTTTCTACTTCTACTTTAGCATCTTTTAAAGCTCCATTAGATCTCGTCTCATTCCTCCAGTGAGTATAATTCCAAACTTTTCAATCTCTCTTCATAAGATAAACCCCTCATCTTTTGAATCAATCTAATGAATCTCCTCTGAACTGCCTCCAATGCCACTACATCCCCCCTCAAGTAAGAAGAGCAAAATTGGATGCAATACTTCAGGGGCAGTTTACTAATGCCTTGCACAATTTCAGCAACACCTCCCTACTTTTATATTCTAGTCCTTCAACAAAAAATGCCAAAATTCCATTTATCTTCCTTATACCTGCTGTATCTGCATAATTATGGGATCGCTTAGCTCTGCCTATTGCATGCTGTTTTCCATTGTTTTGCAGGCACGTGGTCCTGTGTTGTAGCTTCACCAAACTGACACCATTTTTTTAGTCCTCTTCTTAACAAGCTGTCCCACAGTCCTCACTGAATCTGAGTTGGCTGCCTGCTTCTGATGTTATTGTCCAAATCATGGCAAACTACAGTCATTCTCATAGCACCTCATGACTGCTTGGTTTTGAATTGTTTAATCCATTCTTAACCAATCTCATTTAGCAAATTGTATAGTAAGATGTTGTGGTTCTGTTCGCCGAGCTGGAAGTTTTTGTTGCAAACGTTTCGTCCCCTGGCTAGGCGACATCATCAGTGCTTGGGAGCCTCCTGCGAAGCACTTCTTTGATGTTTCCTCCGGTGTTTATAGTGGTCTGTCCCTGCCGCTTCTGATTGTCAGTTTCAGCTGTCCGCTGTAGTGGTTGGTATATTGGGTCCAGGTCGATGTGTTTGTTGATGGAGTTAATGAATGAATGCCATGTCTCTAGGAATTCCCTGGCTGTTCTCTGTCTGGCTTGCCCTATGATAGTAGTGTTGTCCCAGTCGAATTCATGTTGCTTGTTGTCTGCGTGTGTGGCTACTAAGGATAGCTGGTCGTGTCATTTCGTGGCTAGTTGATGTTCATGTATGCGGACTGCACAAAACACTATATAGGACAAACAGGAAGACAGCTAACAATCCGCATACATGAACATCAACTAGCCACGAAAACGACACGACCAGCTATCCTGAGTAGCCACACACGCAGACAACAAGCAACATGAATTCAACTGGGACAACACTACTATCATAGGGCAAGCCAGACAGAGAACAGCCAGGGAATTCCTAGAGGCATGGCATTCATCCACAAACTCCATCAACAAACACATCGACCTGGACCCAATATACCAACCACTACAGCGGACAGCTGAAACTGACAACCGGAAGAGGCAGGGACAGAC
>NC_057724.1:20932903-20959755 GCF_004010195.1 Chiloscyllium plagiosum
ATAGGGCAAGCCAGGCAGAGAACAGCCAGGGAATTCCTAGAGGCATGGTATTCATCCACAAACTCCATCAACAAACACATCGACCTGGACACAATATACCAGCCACTACAGCGGACAGCTGAAACTGACAACCGGAAGCGGCAGGGACAGACCACTATAAACACCGGAGGAAACATCAAAGAAGTGCTTCGCAGGAGGCTCCCAAGCACTGATGATGTCGCCTAGCCAGGGGACGAAACATTTGCAACAAAAACTTCCAGCTCGGCGAACAGAACCACAACAGCGAGCACCCGAGCTACAAATCTTCGCACAAACTTTGTATAGTAAGATGTTAAATATATATTTAAGAATATCTGCTGATCATGTACATAATGGTCATGGTGACAGATCACAGGAATTGGGGCCTGAGTCTGTGGAGTTCTAGGATATGCCCTCCCTGAACATTTCTTGTCCATAGTTACGCTCAACAAAGATTGTTAATACTTACTCACCTAAATGTAGATGTGATCATGCTACAGGATGGCAATGATAACCAGACCCACAAACCAAAGGCAATTGCAAGGAGTTCTGAAACCCAGTGACAGTTCAGCACTGTGAGTGAAGGATGAGACTAGCCTAGCCATTCAACTACAGAATGGAGAAGTGGCCTGTGAAAAGCCTGCTGGTGACAGGGAGAAGCTGGCAAAGGACTTAAAGTCCCACCTAGGAACTGGACAATGAGCAGGGGAGCCACCACAGCAGTTAATCCCAGTGACTAAAACATTTACTGTAGATCGGAGGTCATTACCTAGAGGGATACCTGTGTGACAGGAATCCTGTGCAATGCCTGTTCCCAATAACAAATACACCCAATACCGTTACCTTACCTTTGCTTGATTCAATTAGGAGTATGAGAGATCCTGCTGAAAGGAGTGCCCATGGTATTTAAAAGTGAGATGTCAAATTGGTGAAGTTATAGCACAGGAACAGATCCATATTAACCAATGGAAACAGTGTGCAATGGAGAGAACTAGGCAATCCCACAACCAATGGATCTGATGCAAGTTCTGGAGTCCTGCACATGTAGTTACCTAAATATCCTTACCCTGCATAAGTTCTCTAGAGCACATGGTGGGTCCTAACTCGTCTGTGCATTGAAGTAACAGGCACCGAGGGTTTAGCAGATACTACACTGCTTCTGGGCTCAATAAATAACAAGATACAGAGGAACCACGATTATCCGAAGGACACAAGAGTGGAGTATTTTGTTTGGTTAATTAAATTCCAGATAATTGAATGCCAGATAACAGAGTTTAGCCGAGCATCGGGACCTTGTAGTCTTGCCGGATAATCTGATATTCGGATAATCGATCTTGCCGGATAACCGAGGTTCCTCTGTATAGACTGGGTTAGTGCATGGTGGTACATGATTAGCATTAGACAAAGCAGAGATAAACAAAAAGGAAAACAAGACAATGTAAAAAAGGATTTTGATTCCTCTTTTAGTTTAAAGTGAAACTCCATTACAGACCTGAAAGAGTTTAATTAAAACAACCCGGCGCCAATTGATTCTTTTATAAATTGTTTGTTCTGACTCATTCAGAGTTGTTAATACAAGTCTTTAAACGATGAGCTCATATAAGATCATATCGTGGTCTGGCTTCAGAACACGGTGCTACCTGACATTTTATAGTCTAAAGAAGACTTTGTATTATCAGAAGCTTACCTGCCAATCTCCATCACCCAAAACACTCTAATATTGAAATTGGGCTCGTCCATCTGGCCTATGCCCACTACTCCTCCCACAGCTGAAGGTACTTTCATCAGCCTGGAAGATCCCTCAACTGCATTATTTAAGGGGATCAGTAACTGCTTATTGATTAGTTGCTGGATTATTTTGGCTAGACATTCTGTATATTTTGTGGAGCTTTTGTGTAATTGTTTTAAGTTTCACTAGCCTACTGGGACTATGTTTACTAACTTAAAGGCTGTTGTACAAGTCAGCTTCTTCCAGCTATTGATGACAATTCAGGCTTCCTTTTTGGAATTAATCTCGGAGAGTGAGTAGAGGCCACATCGAGCAGCATATTTTGCTAGAAGAGGAAGAAGGGCAAGGAGGATTCTCAACCATAGGCTACGGTTCAGAGAGTACTTCAGCAATGTTTGGCACATCTGTGCTTCAGTGAGGTTGTCTTCACTGAAATATTCCAACTGCTTCAATCACAGCTTAAATTTCACATCAGGGTGTGGACTGCATTGCCAGTCAGCATGAAGGAGGCAGTAGCAATGAACTTTTATGTGCATGGCACCTACTGAAGAAGTGGGGTGGATTCACTACGTTTTTCATTCATCATTTGGGGTCAACTGAGGCCAACTGTTATCTACTGTCTCAGAGAAGGAACAGCTGACTAGTGACAATCAGTGTGAACTGTTCATGACTGGAGTGAAGGTCAGCTGGCAACAAGCAGTATCAGCTATTGACAACTGGGAACACCATTGTTAACTGAAACTATTTCAGCCGTTAAAAAGTGGCTGCTCTATACAGTGATCTAACCATGCTTCAAACTTTCTTCTGTCAGATTTAATCATCAGACATCTCTCAAATGCACTGCAGGCAAAATACATTTCTCTCTAGAACAGCAGGCTAGTGCTCAGTAGGACAATGTCCAAATGCAGTGAGCTCTTTGCCAATCCTTGCAGGAAATGGCCAGTACAGGGAGCAATGTTGTTACAGAGAAGTTTTTATAACGGGCAGACAGCACTATGTTGGCTGATTCGCAGCATTCAATCAAGGGGCATAAATGAATAATGCATTTTGATTCATGTATCCATTTTCTTGGGCTAATCAATTTATTCTAAGTTAAAAATCACACAACACCAGGTTATAGTCCAACAGGTTTAATTGGAAGCACGCTAGCTTTCGGAGTGTCCCTCATTCATCAGGTGGTAGTGGAGGACTCAATCCTAAGACGCAGAATTTATAGCAAAAATGAACAGTGTGATGTAACTGAAATTATACATTGAAAAATACCTTGATTGTCTGTTGAGTCTTTCATCTGTTTGAATACCATGATAGTTTCACAACACCGGCATCTCCAAATCAATTTATTCTAGTCTGACTTCTAATGCATCTCCATCTCATTATGCTTTCCCATGTTTTCAGCAATGCAGCAATCTGAGGTAGCATGACAGCTGATGATCATGCTATGATACTTAGCTAGCTCCCATAACTTAAATGAGGACTGAAGGATTCAATTAACTTTTAAGATATCTCTTGGTATTTACGTATGTACATTATACATGCAGGCATTGGCATGTCTGGGCTCAATTCGGACTGTAGTATGGTTCCTTTGGCACGTCAGGCTGCAAGAGAACAGAGCTCAGTAAGACAGAGAATGAGAGCTAAGTACCATTAGCTCATATGCTATGATATAGTGATGACATCATGAGCACGTCCCTGAAACGTTTATTGCTGTGAAACATAAGGCCACTGAACTGAAACAGTAAACTATATCTGACCAGCTCGCATAGCTTAGTTGAAAAGGGTTATGTTTCTCAGAATAAGACAATCCTGTTTGAAGCAAATAGTTTTCACGCATAGCTTCAGTGCTGTCTCACATAAGGAGCTTTCTTAGTTTTCCTCATAACCTTCCTGGTTCTATGGGTTCAGGGGCAGTGTTGTCCTTTTGTGCTATTTCCATGCTGCTGCATGGGTAGTAAAACATAGAGCTATTCTTGCCTCAAACAATGTCTCGGTACCTTCCTGGAAAGAAGAAACCATTTCCAGCACCTGATCATTCAGCCTGCCTTTTGTTTTCCTTGGATCCTCCATCACATATCAGAGTTACACAATAAATAATGCCTTGAGCTCCACTTCACTGTTTCAGCAGTTTAAATGGATATACAAAACCGTTAACAAGCTATGCTGATTGATTCTGTAAGCACAATAGCATATGTTGCATTGCAATCCCCAAAGCCAGTGGAATCACTGGTTAATGACTGCACTTAATAATACTTGAAACGCTTAAGTAATACTGAGTTAATCCTCTCATTTTACTCAAATGGCATTTTCTACACTCAAATCTTCAGTGCCAAAAGGCCCTTAACTAAGTGGTTGCATCTGTGTAGTGTACCTCATTTTCTATAAAACAACCATTGACATTACAGTATAAGGATTGGCAAACACTGCCGTTACCATTGTAGATGATCATTTGAATTTTTGTTACATAGTTGTTGATCAATCAAAGCATTTATCTCTTTGAACTCACCTAACAGATTAGCGTGTGAAGAATGAGGTTGATTTATAGCTCTGGACTAAAATAATGTTCACAGTCATTATTTTCTGCCCTGGACAGTGCCCCAGGGTGTTTCTCTTCATTGGTTTTCTATATATGAAACCCCACCCATTGCACTTCAAGTTAACACTGCAGCTGAATTGATGGGCACTGATTTACTGACACATTGGTGCAGTAACACACAGCTGAGCGGTATTAACTTCGAACTGGCGTACTCAGCTCAATGTCCTTTGTTGAATGCTAGTCTGAAGAAAAATCTTGACTAGCAACTTAACATAAAGGAACACACATTGATTTGTTTCAATGGTAGGGGACCCTTTTAGACTCTTAGCGTAGAAAACTCTTCAGTTTTCAGTGAAATGCTCAATATTGGGTAATTTTATCTTAAAGCATTAGTGAAAATCCAGAGTTTGATATAATTTAAAAAATAATTTTACATTTTTCTATTGTAACTGCGCTATTTTTCAGGAAAAGAGTAGGGACACAAGCATCTAATTTGGAGGTCAGGGACAAGCACAAGACATATCCTGTCCACCATATCGATAAAGGAAGTGGCAGAGGTGGGCACAGTTACAATGTTTAAAAGACATTTGGATAACTACATGAATAGGAAAGGTTTGGAGGGATATAGGCCAGAATCAGGCAATGGGACTAGTTTAGTTTGGGATTATATTCGGCACGGACTGGTTGGACTGAAGGGTCTGTATCCATGCTGTAGGACTCTAGGACTGTGACTCTACGACAGTGAAAGGCATGCAGCAATCACACCTGAAACAAGGATATTCCGAGGGCACATAGTCACTCAAGCAGCAGAGACTAGAGTTGTGTGTCAAGGTCACATGGAACCCCAGATACAGACAAATCCCAAGAACTTCATGATTCTGATGCACCATTTCCCTAAATCTGGAAGCATTTTAAAGGACCCCATTAAAAGTGGAGAATTTGGAGCGTGCTGCTTCCTTAAAGTTAATAGTTACACAGAAAACGTTAGACAATTAAAAACCAAGCCTAAGTCCTGGATAGCTATTATGCTAACCTACTGACTCACCATGTGTCCCTCCCAACCTCATCTCCCACAAACTGCCTGACAAGCAGTGGAGCTCTGACAGTCATACATCTGCCTGACCAGAGACCCCTCACCCTGCCGAACCCATCAAGACTTTCCCTATCCCAGCCATGAAACATGGCACCTCCCCATACCCCTGCCAGGCTGAAACCCCTCCTGGCACTTAACACTCGTTCCTCACCCCCTCACTACTGGCCTGCAATCCTGTTGGATCTGATACCAACGTTTCTCATCTAGATAAAGAAGAACAAAAGAGAAATACAGCACAGGAACAGGCCCTTCAGCCTGCCAAGTCTGTGCTGATCATCACGCCCTAACTAATCTAAAAAAAACCCACTGCCCTTATTCAGTCCATATCCCTGTGTTCCATCCCTAGTCATGTCCCCATCCAGATGCCTCTTATGTGTCACCAATGTGCTTGCTTCCACCACCTCTTCTGGCAGTGTGTTTCAGACTCCTACCACTCTGAAAAACCTCCCTTGCACATCTGCCTTAAACATTGCCCCCCTCACCTTGAACCTGTGGCCCCTTGAAATTGAAACTTCAACCCTGGGAAAAAGCTGTGATGATATTCGATGCTATCATTTACCTGGCCCCTTATCTATCCACCACTCTTACTAATTTGCAGCCTAGCACTTTTCATAGCTGGTAAACTATTTGCCTAGCTTCTAGCTACCTGGCACCCCATGCACCTGGTTCACGACCCATGTGGCATCCTGGCATCTAACCTCCTTGGCACCCTAACCCCTTAACCCAACTTTTACTCTATCCCCACACTTGTCTTACATAGTTATCCTTTCACAACAGCTGCTAAAGTGTCTGGCTGTGCTACTGAACATTTCAGAAAACAGCACCACTGCTGCAGAAGGGAAGTTGGGTTTGTTTTGTTTGTTTCTCCTGGGCTATCCTGCACATGGGGGTGTGGTGGGGGTGTGTGGGTAGGGGTGGGGGGTTGTGCAAGGGGATTGCTGTTGGATTTCAGACATGCTCTGCATTTTTGACAGAGCCGGGATCAGAATTCCCAGCTGCAAACCCAGAAGTCAGTACGAACAGAAAAAAAATAAGAATGGTGTGGTAATCCAACTGTGATTGCCAGCCCACAGAATATCCAGGCCTATGATGCTGAGTTGAGGTCAGCCTCGCAAATTCAAGTTGCACTGTTAGTGCCAGGCCAGCCGTGTTCAGGAAAACACAGGCTACAAGTGACCAACCAGCAGTTGTGAATGGGATTCCTGAGTCTGCTCCCAAAATGGTAGGCTTTTAATTTTAAAAATGTATCTGCTTAAATGCAGACCTGACAAGTAAAGGTGTGTGCATCATTGTGAGGCAAAATATTGTTCCTACCCCTGCTCACTCCCATCTCAAGCATTCCTGCCCTCTCCCATCAACCCCTTTTCCCAATCACTTCCTGTCTCCTTCCTAAGATCTGACAGCGTGCTATTCTGGGTAAAAATCAAATTCCCATCAGTGAGATACCCAAAGATATTGAGCATCTTAGCAGCCTAATGTATGCATCAGAATCATAGCTTCTACGCAGTTTGCTTTGGCAAATAAAAATCGAAACCAGTTTCTTTGTCAGATTTATAATGATGACTAAATCCTGGCCCTGGAGCTTTTAGCAGGTAATGCTGAATATCTCAGTGTATTTTGGCCAAATGCATTCTTATCAGCACAAAAAATTGGCAAATCTCGTATACAAATTATGTTCAAAGCAAATAGCATTCTTTTCACAATTTTGCTCTGGACAGTGAATTTGTGTTCAATTTTGGCTAGTTGCACTCAATCACTACTAGAACTGGCCCTTTCTTCCTTGAGCCCCAGGTGCATAGGCAATTTTTCAAGGATCCCATTTCCCCCTTATCTCCTGATTTTATATTAATCTCCACATATTCTGCTACAGCATGCAATTTGTCACTTTTTCAATTGTTTCAAATCCCTGAGAATGAGATCTTCTCATTCAATAAAGGCTTGACCTTCAAAGGCACTTATGATAATTTCCTCATGCAATATAGACAAAGCAAATGTAAAACTTTGTTTGTTTTCATGTTGGAAACTTCTAGTCAGCCTGTTTCTGTGTCCGGTTTCATATCCTAAATTTGAGCCCCAAATTTTGTTGTGATTCCCGTGAGGAACCTGTGAACTAAGATAGCCGAACTTATTGAATGGCCTAACAAGTCCCTCATCCCAAATGAAGAAATTGCAAACAAGGTTCAATTCCTTGACAACTTTGCTTCTAAAAAAATTGAAATCGATGTGAATCGCACATGAGTTAACAGGCATATGAAACTTCAGATAAAAAGTTAAGTCTCACTTTAAACAATTGACGCAACAAAGATATAGCTAATGCCAGCACAAGCATGTGCATCAAACTCCACAAAAACACGTGCTAGATAGTTGCACACTTCTACAATGTGCTGTTCTTTAAAGATACAAGAATAGATATAGGACCTGATTGATACAAGCTTCCCCCCCAAGTTTAATTAGTGCGATTATCTTCAGTAAACTACACTTCTATGTATTCTTTCTCTATTCGGTCATAATATTCCTGATGATCTAGATTTCCAAAGTTAATAACATCACAATTAATAACATCACAGTTTTAGAATTTGATTACTTCTGGGCGAGCACCTCATTTTTATTAGAATCTAAAAGTTATCTTTCTGAGCCAGCTCACATAGAGTTCTTGTCTCCTTTTCTGAAAAAAAAAGAAAAACTGATCTTTTCCAAAGAATGATTTGCTTCCTTTCCTTTTGGAGTTCAACATGTGCCTTTGTCTACCTGTATCCAGGAGAAAGTGAGGACAACGGACGCTGGAGAGTTAGATTGAAAATCACAGCAGGTCTGACAGCATCCGAGGAGCAGGAAACAAGTCAATGTTTCATGCATAAGTGTCCTAATGAAGCGTCCTGCTTTTCAACTCTGAGTCCAGCTTTCGACTCTAAATGTATCCGCTTTTGATTTTCATGTGGACATTTACTTTCTAGCTCTATACTGACAGTTCTCCTCTGTGTGATCATCTCCTTATATCTTGGCACATGTGAAATAACTCAACAAGGGTCAGTATCCAGTCACCAAGTCACCATTTATTGACAGATGGACAGTACTCAACACTGATCCAGCTCCCTCAGAGCCAGCTTTCAGAGTAAATAAGATATCTGACATTCCTGTTGATATCTGTCAACCAGTGCTCCCTAACTGAACCATATTAACAGCCCCAATCAGGGAACTCATATTCAATGGAGATCTATCTGGTTGACCTCGTTGCGATCATTACACGTGGTATCTATAATGTCAACTTCCTTCTTGTTAGTATTGCCTTAAGGTCAAGGGTCGTCATGTCAAATGGAACAGTAATTCCCATTGTCCAAGAGAGTAGTATTTCATCTCTGTGCTGTTTGTTCAAATGCTTCAAAGTCCTTTTCAAATTTTCTGGAAAAGATATGACAAATATACACAGTTTTTAAAAAAGAAATTCTCTTGCGACTGCCTCAGGTTCATCAGCATATTAGTGAAAATAAATTCTGAAAATTGGTACAAAGCTGCCACATTACTTCAGACCTTTGCATCATATTTATCTCATTGATAAACACAACTGTTATTTTGAAATAAACACCAAGTTAAGAAAATAGTTCCCTTGACTCTCTTTTGCGTTCAACTCTACTGACACTCTCGAAGGTTGATGCCATTCTCCAGAAGATATTTTGCTTGATTAGGCTTAGATTTATTGTCATATGTGTATAAAAGTACAGTGGTAGGTGTCTTTTCTCATGTTAAATGCAATATATCGCCACGCTCCGAAACCATCTTGAAATGCTAAATATAATGTAAGATTTTACTGCAAAATAACTCATCTTTTGTTCTTCTTGTTCCTCTTCTGCTGCTCCTCAAGTCACTGCTTGGCATCGGCTGGGATCTCTGGAATGGCCTCTGGGGCCTCAGTTACAGGCCTCTGCTGCCACCACAATCATGACCACCATGTCCGAGCTCAAGCCATGGGCCTGTGGATGCAAGGGTTCCATCCCGCCTGGTCCCCATCCGACGCTCCTCCAAACACGGCCACCGGTCATCGGGGTCCTCTGCCATCCCACTCACGTACAGCATGCCACCGGCAGCCTCCTCATTCTCCCGCCATTCTCCGGGCTTTAAAGAAGAAAAGAAAAAGAGCCAAAGCAACAGAAGAAAAGCAAAAGGAGAGAAAGAAAGCAGACAGGAGCAGACGAGCCCCAGGCTCAGGCCTGCTATTCCACCAGCTCTTTCACACAATTTATTAACAATATTAAACTTCTCAAACATGCTAGATGCTTGAACTTGGAAAATCCACTATGGAACTCTGACAATAGATGCTCTAATTGTTGGAATGCATTACTTTCTTAGCCATCCTACTTTTGACAATTGCAAGGATGACAATAAAGCACTTTGAGAAGTATAATAAGTGACAATACTCATTTCACCAGTTGTAAGAACAGTCAGTTTGAATTTTCAGTGATTTTGTTTCACAATGTGTACATATTCATGTTTGGTGCCTTTAACAGTTCAACTGTTACAGTTTCACAAGTAACTTAATTCAGACACATATGTTCACAGCTCTTGAAATGTGCTGAATAATTAAAACATCTCGAAAACTCCAGCAGTTTTGACGACAAAATATGACTTTTTATCACAGTGATTTAATTGCAATGTGGCTAATTGCTAATCTGTTCCAGAAAAAAAAATCACATCAGCATGAGCTCTTAATTTTTCCACTTCTTCATTCTTGGCAGTTCTTGGGACATTGGCAATCAAAAAAGGGAAAATAGAAAATCCTCCAACCCTCACATATTTCATGCAGTTAGTCTCTGTGCTGTCTGTACCTTCCAACACAGAGAGGAGGGAAATCCAAGTCTAGAGGGCACAGGTTTAAGATGAGAGGTGAAAAATTTAAGAGGGACCTAAGGGGCAACATTTTGATGCTGAGGGTGGTGCGTGTATGGAATGAGCTGCCAGAGGAAGTGAGAGAGGCTGGTACAATTACAAAAAATTCTGGATGAGTATATGAATAGGAAAGATTTAGAGGGATATGGGCCAAATGTTGGCAAATGGAACTAAATTAATTTAGGATACCTGAACGGCGTGAGATGGATCAAAGGGTCTGTTTCAGTGCTATATATCTCTATGACTTACATTGACTCCAGGTCTATGAACATTGGCATTTTAAAATGTTCACTCTTGCTTTCAAATTTCTCCATTCACTCAAACTCCCATGTTAACCCTGCACCCTTTTCCAGCCCCTACAGTCTTCCAAGATTGCTAAGCCACTCCAATTCTCGAATCTTGGTACATGACCATTTTAAATTGTTTCCCCAAAACAGCCATGCCCTCAGCTGCCTAAGTCGGAAGCTCTGGAATTCTGCCTGTGAGCATTGCCATCTCTCTACCCCACTGTCCTTTTTAAAAGCTACCGATTAAACAAGCGATTGGTCACCTTTCCTAATACCTCTGCGGAACATCTTGGAATATTTGAGAATGTTAAAGATACTACGTAAATGTAAATTATTGTTATTTTCAAAAAAACAGTGTACAACATGTGCCTCAGTTACCTCTGTACTGAGGGGTCAAGCTTCCTGCCATGATTATAGGCTCATTCGCAAGGCAAAGTTAGGGGACTGTGATGTGAACTTCTGTATTGTTCTTGCTAAGATCTTGCACAACACAATGGACTGAACAACCCCTTTTCCATGCTGCACACATGCTCTGATTTTTCTTCCCAGTAACTAATAGAAAAAAGATAGTTATGTCTGCCACATTTTGTGGCAACACAAATGCATTGAAAAATAATGTGTTTATGCTGTCAGTAGACAATTCAGCACTGACAAATTCAGGATGACAGCTGTAAGTTGCTGTTTGCTCTGAGGAGGAATAAGTTTGCATTCTGAAATTTGGCTATGTTCATTAGCATTGCAGCAAAACCCTCTGAGCAAAGTGAGAGAAGTAGCCACCGTTGCTGCAACAAGCTTTTTTTAAATGAACTCTCCAACTGTCGAACTTGGAATGCCAAGCTCACTGAGTAATCATTGGTATTGTCTGATATGCCCAAAAGGTTGCTTTGGTGCTGATGGATAGTAAGCAGGATGACTCTGATTAAAATAATCAGCTCAGTGCCTAGGTGCAAGAACTAGCGCTGTGGTGTCAATTGATATAGAATATAGCTTTGGGAGAACTTGTCAGTCTCAAACATGTTTCTTCTCTCTGGAAAAATCATTTATGAGGAGCATTGAAATCCTAATTAGCTACATAGCTCAGGGCCTGCACTGCTTTAGATTCAGTGTTGGCTGCTGCTGATTTCTAACTGTGGGTGAAAAATAGTGCTAATGGCAGAACTGTTGGAATTTTCAACATGTTGAGTTATGAGCATATTTTCTTGATTAAATAAGTAGGTATAACCTTTGATAAATGTAAAAATATATGATTGACTACTCTATCAGTTAATGGTTTTTATTTCGTTTGGTCTTAAAGTGATATTTCAGTTTTTACAGTGAAATGCATGGATGACTTTATGGAAGTGCTGGATATGAGTGAGAATAGGATAATACGAGAGGATGATATGGAGTGAGGAGATTCGTGTGGAGCAGAAATACTTTCACCGTTGTAGCACTCGTTAAGTCTTTGTAAAAGTGGCAACCGGCAATCTCAGAGCAACAGCTGAAGAAACGCAATACCAAACTAACTTCCTTGTTTGCATCACAGCACAATTTTATGCAGTGATGCACTTGTAATATATTTTAGTCGTGTGTTGTTTGGCTTTTTGTGCTCTTTCTATTGTTTCTGTTCTATTTTGTTGCATATTCAAATTTTGAATTGGTAAAACACTAATTGTTATAGAGTCATGGAAATGTACAGCATGGAAACAGACCCTTCGGTCCAACTCGTCCATGCCGATCAGATATCCCAACCCGATCTAATCCCACCTGCCGGCACTTGGCACATATCCCTCCAAACCCTTCCTATTCATATACCCATCCAGATGCCTGTTAAATGTTGAAATTGTACCAGCCTCCACCACTTCCTCTGGCAACTCTTCTGAACTTCACTGTTCGTTAATTTTCCCAGACACACTCGGATGTTCAGCGATACATGAATTCTACAGCAAAGGCAGTAATTGCTAACTCTGTCAGTTAGCAATGTGGGTTTCTTTCTCTCTCTCTCTCTCCCCTGCACTGACCTTACCATGTGCTTCCTTTGTCTGCTCTTCTCCCTTTTAAAATTGCTGTTGTCTTGACTTTTTTTTTTCAAAGTTCCAAAGCAATGCAACAGCATATAAAACAGTAATTGCTGCTCCTGGAATTTAAGGAAATCACCTTGTTTATTAGTTATTGATAAATTAGCTATTGTTACATAACAACCTTGAAGTTCCTTCGCCTACTTCCTATGATGAAATAAAGCTGAAACTTTTAAAAGGATTGGCAGTATTGAGCTTGGAGGTAGGAGTGAAGAGTTGACCAGTGAATAGGTCTTTGAGTGTAACTAGAGTTACACTCTAGTTTTCTAACTAGAGTTAATGAGGACCAAGGTTCAATGTGTGCAATCACTAAATGCTGGAATTGCCAGTGATGTCCATGCTTTCGGAATTAATTTAAGAAAATGCTTGTGGAAGGCAAACTATCCTTCAACTGAAAGAATAGACTGGGAGAGAAAGTGTAGAGGAAAGGAAGGAGATCAATAACTTAGAGAAATGATACAAGACAAAGTTGTAAGGGAAATCTAAACAAAATTAAGAAGCTTCTAGTACACTGACAGGAACTTAGAATTTCCCATCCACTTTACGTTTGAAGAGGAAACTAATTTTGTTCATCGTTGCCAGTTTAATAAGTCGGGAAACCTGCTATAATCACAGAAAATAAGTCATATGATTGCCTATCTGTTAAGTTGTGAAACAGTTTTATAAAGGGCATAGAGAAATGTAGGGTGGAATGTTCCACTCTTTTCATCAGCATTGGCAATGGCGAGAAAGATGGGAATATACTGTGAAAATGAAAAAATCAGGATCGCAATACTGAGAAATTATATTCCAAAGTTTCCACTTAAGACTGAGCTTGTGAGTTCAGAATGTTGCTAATGAGAGACAACTACCTTATTTCTGTGCATTTGCATCACATTAGTTGTGTGATTCACCCTGACTTCTGTCTTTCCCAGAGAGATTAGGTAGTGCTAATTCCTGACATGAAATTCTAAGTATTTACTTGGTGACATCAGCTTACCATTTGCATCTATGGGCACCTGATTGCTCTGACTGCATCACAATGTCCCTACAGGTGTCATGAACATCGTCCTCCTCAACCCTTTATCCATGCCCCAGTCAACACTGGCAATCCACCAGCCTCACCACCAACACACACACCACTTCAACCCCTGAGAACTTCACTTTGTAGCTCAGGACACCTAAAAGGCTTTGTGCCTCTGCTGGTCACTTTGCACAGAGGGACACACACATATCTCATGCATCTGCACAGGATGCATCTTGCGGCTTTTAGCTTTCCGTTGTCGTGTTCACTTGCTTTGCAATTACTTGGAGGCTGCCAACTTCTGTGGCTTGCATTGCTTTTTTTGCTCAGAGGGAGAGGCAGGCAGAATGTTATGGATGGGGGTTACTGAACAGTGAAGGTTGTGGACAGGCCCCTCTGTGACACAGTACTTCGTCAATATCACAACTTTAAAATCATTAAGTTGCCATAATCTTACCAGATAACAGGGCTGCTCTCTATTAGGCAGAGGCGACTAGAAATGGTTTAATCTGAGGGTCACCATACCTCGGGTGAGGGGAAAGGTTGAGAAGCAGAACCGTTCATGGTAAGCTCAGCTAGCGTAGGAATTGAACCCATGGTGTTAATATCACACTGTGTCACAAAGCAACTATCTAAGCTAAACTGACCCCATGTCACAACTGCGGCATGTCCCAGCAGCTTACATAGCAATCACACTTCATGAGCTTCAACCAAACAGCCATGTCAAATGTCTAAGAGGAACAGTCTTTAGCATGGTCAAGGGGATCTCTGCTCAACAAGGGGGATTCTGGCCAGTAAGAGGAATATGGCTAATAAGGGGGTAATGCCACAGTCAGTCACTAGCTGGGCTGCTTCCAGCCCAGGGAGTCAATCCTACCAGAGTCCAGGACTCTGTTTCTTTGCAGCCCAGAGAATGAGTCAGGGTCAGTCCACCAGTGCAGGGATTACTGGAATAAGTCAGCATGTTGTGGGGACATCAGAGGGCTGGGCTATGATTGTTGGGATAGTCCTTTCAAGACCTGCAAAGTGACCTGACAGAAGCATACAAATCATAGATATCCCAGAGCTCCACAGGGAGGTTTTTGAAACACTGAAGTGGTGTCTGACCATTTCGAGAGCCACCGTGATAATGTGGTGAGGCTGATGATTAGCTGATGCCAACTTGCGTGGACGAAGAGGCAAGGAGAATTTTGGCCATGGAGCTCATAAGGACTTTATTGTAAAGAAGCAGTTGGATGATGCTCAGGCTAAACATTCAGCAAGCTGCAGCCACCAGCTACCTCCTCTGAATTAGATCATTAGCATTGGTGCCATTTACTTTTTTGGGGAAGGAAAGGAAAACAGTAGGTGGTGTAGAAATCACGTGAGCTGGGGTATTAATGGGTCAGCATGGATGAGTTGGACTGAAGGGGTCTGTTTCTGTATTGTACATCTCATTACCCTCAGAAATGAGATTATGAAGTTCTCCATTAAAGCTTAAGGGGAAACTGACAAAAGCCTTTCTCAACACCTCAATTCTGGGCTTGATATTATCATTGTGTTTCCCACCGTTACTGTCATCGCTCAAGCCACAACAACAATGACAAAATTCTGTCTATTGTCCTTTCCTGCTACAGCAGATGGTGCACTTTTGACAAATACCTAGGATAGTGCAGACATTGAACTCCAGGATTGTGGAAAGGTTTACAACTCTTACATTTACATGTCCACATTGTGAAATCTCCAGAAGAATTTCTCCGGGACCCACAGCAAATTGAGGAATAACATTTAAAGTCATTGAATCAGCAAATGCAAAAGCTGTAGCAGGTGGCCACTGCAATTATTTTCACTAGAGGTGACAGGGACACCTGCCAAAGATGAATTGTGAAACCTCTCGTTCATTCATTAGTTGCTGATTTACTCTGTCAAATTGATCGACTTAGTTAAGATTTTTATCATCTTCAGCATTACATCATCAAGTATGTGTCATACTTTGAATATTTATCTCGTGTCATTTTAATTAACTTGATTAATGGCTGTCTTGTTTGTGGGAACTGACGATCTGCAACAAAAGCATTCTCTGAATTTCACTTATTGTAAGCAAGCACTCTTAAACCAAAGCCTGTCAGAAAAGGAATCCATCAAATCATTCAAGGGAACTTTGCAGAACGTCAGCTGAGTATTCCTGACAAAAATCAAATTTAAGGAAAAAAATAGACTTTTTTAAAAACAAATTGCTGCAAGCGTTCTCAATAGTTTGAGACTTGTGTGTTTTCTTCTCCTCGGTCATTCTTCCAGTCATCACTTCTCAGGCCTTTGATGCAGAGAATACTGTGCAGTTCTCTATGTAAACTTTTTTTTATTCTTCCATGGGATGTGGCTGACAAAGCCATCATTTGTTGCACATCCCCAGACCCTCTTGATTTAAGTGGCTTTCCACACCATTCCAGAGGTCAGTGTTATGAATCAACCAGATTGCTGTGTATGTGAAGTCACATGTCGACCAGACAAGGTAAGGATGGCAGATTGCCTGCCCTATAAACCATGAATAAAACACATCATCATTTACAGTCATTGAGCCTGGTTTCTATTCCACAAACATTAACAGTTCTTCTTTAATTTCAAATTTCATGAATTGAATTTAAATTCCAGCAGTTGCCATGCTGTGATTTGAACCTGCAGGACGTTCTGCTATAATGCATGCTTCGTTAACATGGATTCACGGTAACACAATTGACAAATTGGGGACACTGTTTCTAAAGCGTGAAGTTTTAAAGTGTGTATTGATTATAAAACAATTCAGACCCCATCAGTTTAAATGACACTTCTATTACGCGATTACCTTATAACACAAGAATGGAACTGCCATGTTATAGCAGAACTGACTGCATGTCTCCAGACCATTAGCCAAGGCCACTGGATTACCTGATGTGATAAATACGTCACCAGCTACTGCATATTAGTTGACGTACACAAAGAAGACACTGAGCCAGGTTTGATTAAAAAAATATACATTTGAATCACACGTAACCAACCAACAGAGGAGAAATGGTGAGGAGAAATGGACAATATCTGGTGAATCGAAACAAATTCCAGGAAGAATTGAAGATTGCTTTGCAAAAGGGGAATAGGATGTTTCACCTCACTATGATTTATACAAAGATATATCGCACTTGTCTGTTTAACCACCACAGTTAAGTTTAGTACCCTTTACTTTATGTATTATTGCTATTGATTTTCAATCAGCCTTTTATTCTTGGAAATGAAATTCAATCCTTCAGGTTGTCAATTGTTTCAAGAGACTTCAAAATTATTATTTTTTTCTTTGCCTTTCTAGTCGTTTTTCTTTCCCTCTCCATCTAATCTTTCTTTCCCTCTCCTTATTGATTCTCTATATCTGAATGGACATTGAATTCAACGATTATAATTACATCTCAGTTGACAGGAAGTTATATGAAAATTCCTAGGGCAGCATGGTGGCTCAGTGGTTAACACTGCTGCCTCACACTGCCAGGGGATCCGTGTTCGATTCCAGCCTTGGGTCTAGAGTTTGCAATTCTCCCCATGTCTGCATGGATTTCCTCCATGTGCTCTGGTTTCCTCCTACAGACCAAAGATGTGCAGGTCAGGTGGCCATGCTAAATTGACTGTAGTGATCAGAGATGTGTAGGTTAGGTGGATTAGACATGGGAAATGCAGGGTTACAGGGACAGTGGAGGAGAGTGAGTTTGGGTGGGATGCTCTTCTGAGGGTCAATGTGGACTTGTTGGGCTGAATGGCCTATTTCCACATTATAGGGATTCTATGACAATCACTGTTCCCGTGCAGCACTTGTTTACAGTGTATACTTCGGCAACTTTGGGGCAAAAAAAACTCTTTAACACTTAAACATGCACAAATATATCCAATTAACATGAAATGCCAGGTTCCAAAGAAATTTGGCCCTGTTGCTTAAATCTTTTGTCATCACACAAGCAACAGTTTCATAAATTGGACTCTCACTGTCAGCAAGTCCTTGAAGAAACCAGCAGTTCTTGACTTGTATTCTAGTAGTCCCATTGTCTGTATCTTGATATACCATACTCAGCTCTGTAATGCAGATTTCTAGTAATGATCTGTATAAATGGCTCAACACATGGATCACCGGCAGATCACATCTCAGGCAGACCCAACAGTGCAACAGGTTCCCAAATTGGGACCAAGCTATGACAGTATCAGTATTTTCACTTGGTATTTAACAATCTTACATTTCTGGTCAAACAAAGAAATAAAATTAGCTTCTTGAACCAATTGTGGGAATTCAATCTTCGATAATCAGTATCAAAGCCTTATAAATATTTATATTTTCACCTTGTAGCTCAGGTTTGCAATTATCCTCAAGTTCTATGACTAATCTTCAAGATGTGCAGTGTCCTGTTATGGTACCTTTTTATAGTTTTGCTGTTCACTTCAAGATCCAAGCACTTATTGTGGTGAACTGTCTATTTTATAATTACATAGTTGACTATACCATTGGAAGTACTTCAGAAAACCCTTGATGGTATTTGAGCTGATTGGTGCCGGGATCGGGCTGCTTTTCCCAAGCACATCAGTTAGTATTGGTGATCCTTCACCAGAGACACCCATTGTGCCCTCTGATAACACAAACCCAGTCCTGGGTCATTTGTCTCCAGATGGTGCCAGTATATTTGGGGTCATCACCCTCAGGGGACTTGAGCACACTCAGGCTCACCTATGTTGAGGGTGATTGGTGAGAGCATTCGCAGGTAGAGTCATAGAGTCATAGAGATGTACAGCATGGAAACAGACGCTTCCGTCCAACCCGTCCATGCGGACCAGATATCCCAACCCAATCCAGTCCCAAATGCCAGCACCCAGCCCATATCCCTCCAAAACCTTTCTATTCATACACCCAGCCTCTTAAAAGTTGCAATTGTACTAGCCTCCACCACATCCTCTGGCAGCTCATTCCATACACGTACCACCCTCTGTGTGAAAAAGTTGCCCTTTAGGGCTCTTTTATACCTTTCCCCTCTCACCCTAAACCTATGCCCTCTAGTTCTGGACCCCGATCCCAGGGAAAGGACTTTGCCTATTTACCCTATCCATGCCCCTCATAATTTTTTAAACCTCTATAAGGTCACCCCTCAGCCTCCGATGCTCCAGGGAGAACAGCCCCAGCCTGTTCAGCCTCTCCCTGTAGCTCAAATCCTCCAACCCTGGCAACATCCTTGCAAATCTTTTCTGAACCCTTTCAAGTTTCACAACATCTTTCCGATAGAAGGAGACCAGAATTGCACACAATATTCCAACAGTGGCCTAACCAATGTCCTGTACAGCCACAACATGACCCCCCAACTCCTGTGCTCAATACTCTGACCAATAAGAAAGCATACCAAACACCTTCTTCACTATCCTATCTACCTGCGACTCAATTTTCAAGGAGCTATGAACCTGCACTCCAAGGTCTCTTTGTTCAACAACACTCCCTAGGACCTTACCCTTAAGTAAGATTTGCTTTTCCAAAATGCAGTACCTCGCATTTATCTGAATTAAACTCTATCTGCCACTTCTCAGCCCATTGGTCCATCTGTAATCCTGTTGTTATCTGAGATAACCCTCTTCGCTGTCAACTACACCTCCAATTTTGGTGTCATCTGCAAACTTACTAACTGTACCTCTTCTGCGCGCATCCAAATCATTTATGTAAATGACAAAACGTAGAGGACCCAGCACCAATCCTTGTTGTGGCTCTGTGTCTGCTTCCTCACAACTATGGAATTACCTTCAGCCATTCCCACCCAATCTCTAAGAGGCATCTAGGTTCTGAGGGAGGGAGGGTTAGTGTGCCTGAGTGCCACATCTCCCCTGAGTGCCAGGAGGTCGTGTCTCGAAGGTTTATCTTCATCGGCCCTTGTGTTCCTGAATTCGAATCTGAAGCAATCACCCTTATCACTGTTCCCAAAGTCTCATCTTTCTCAACCTTCTCTGCAGGTTTAACCTGAGGAAGCTTTCTGGAGGCCTCCTGTCTTTGGAAGCCCAATTGGGAGCCTGAATCAATTACGGCCTCCTGTAGTTTTGGCTTTGTAAGAATTTAATATGAGGGTGACCTTGATTCTGGAAGGTTGGGTTCCAGGTAGCCCTTTCCTTTGGAGGTTTGAGTCCATGCTTGGGTTCTTACAGTGACCATGAGCATTGATCAGTGCTGGATTCCTCTTCCCAATTTATAGATAAGTTTGGTAATTGGCCAAGTTGTTAGTATCCATGGTTCCGGTAACCCACTGTGTTTCCCAGTTTGCAGTTGGCTGAGAGCCCTGTGGGTGCACCCACTCGAGGAACAGGTTCTATCATTGAGTTAATCTTATCTTGTCAGCCTACTTGGTCACGCAACTTATGGTTTCTCCAATTCCTTGATGCTGTGGTGTTTTCACGTGTCACTGGAGGAGCTGCTGTAGCAGAAGCTTCTGGTATTCCCGAATTGGCTGTTAAGGTGTGGACACCACCCCCATGCAGACCTGGTCCATATCATCCAGCCCACCCCTAAACCCACTGATTCATACGCTGTCACCAATCCCTCCCAGTCACCAATCCCTCCCTGTCACCAATCTCTCCCAGTCACCAATCTCTGCCCCTCCAGCAGCCTCTCTCTGACTGTATCCCAAATGGAACCTCCTTCATACTGAGCAGCGCAGCATTCCAACAGAAAGCCTGGGAATGATGGGAGCTCACAGCACTTCACCTTCAAAACGGTGCTCCATCAGCCCAAGCCATGATCCTGCCTTTCTTTAAGCTGGATGGCTTAGTTATTTCCATTACTTACCCCGACTGGAAATGGATGACTCTGGAAGCTTGGTTCCCAGAGAGTAGAGGTAGAGAGAGTATCTTTCCCTGTAATTAAATGTTTTAACCTCCACATTTCTCACAATGCGATTGAGTTTGATTCTTCGAAGAACCATCTATTAGTGGCCATTCTGGCAATGAAGATGATCTTATCACATTGGGATATGAATGTGGGACAATTCTCCAGAAAGGTTGACTGTTGCTGGGATTTCTTCACTTACACCTTCTGGATGATTATCTGTCTACCAATAATGGTTCCACAGCTCTTTGTCTCTCCTTGTTTCCAACATCTGGTGGTGGTCTCCTGAGACAGGGCTTCCCAGAGGTTCTTGTGTAGATGCTTTGATGTACAGGTGGGATAAGCAGGGGAAGTCCCATTCAGGATGGATGGCCTATCTCGGCAAGTGAACATGGTTGAGTTCACTTGTACAGTTTCAGAGCATGAATGGGATGACAGGACGTTGCCCAGTTTCAGACTCAGTTGCAGGGTAAGACCACATGCTTGCAGACAGAGGATATGATGGTTTGGGATATCAACAAACAGGATGGGGACCCTCTCCTGGGTCTCTCAGTCAAGGTGACATGCTGCTTCCCATTGATGCATTAAGGATGGTGGGGGTGACACTCTTGCTGCCACATTCAGCAGCAGGTGAACAGCACAGCAGTCGGCACCTTGCCATATTCTGTACTTCACCTTTATGGGTGGGTGATCCACACTGAGCTGATCGTGAATCTCTTCATGATGTGGGGGTGCTGGTTACCAGATTGATCATATTGCCAACTCTCGCCAATCCACTGGAGGAGCTCTGAGGGTTTGGGCGGAGGCTGCACTCTCTGTACTTTTCTTTCCAGATCCGGGTTTCCTGATCTCCAAGATACTATGGAACATCACAGCAGGTGGTAGCTCTGGTTAACCCTTCCCTGACCTCAAACCCATGCTTCTCCTTCATTCTGGTGTCAAATACTGCCAGGCTGATTTCAAGACCTCGTGAAGAAGGTTAATTGCCTTGGGGATTAAAGATGACCCAACCTTTCTGTCAGGGAATCTTCAGTTTTCATTCCGACAAGGTCCACGCACGGCTGGACACTATCCAACTAGGACTCAGGGTGAGAAGGGTGAACCGTGTGAGGGAACAGAGTCTAGCTCCAAGGACAAATTGATAGCAGTGAGTATGGTTTATTGGTACCAGCGTTAGAAGCAAACAGGAAGTTGAGGTGGATATGGATCCTACTTACTCCTGATTAATGCTCTGACTGTTCAGATGTAATGTCCATCAGTTTAGGGTTGAGCAGTAATGTGGCACTCACGGGCAATGCTCCCTTTTATCATGTCTGTCCCTGGTCATTTAAGCGTTTGTTTCCAGACAGGCTCCCTCCAACCTCCTCATCCTCAGTCCAACTTGTTTTGTCACCAACCATGCATGGAGAAGGCTTGAAAGGATCAAGCTGATCCTTTACAAACTAGGACCTCCTCACTCCTCAATAACATGGACTTCACCACCTCCACCTCTCACCTGGGTGTCTCTTGGGGATTGTGAGGGAATGTTTGGTCTGTTGTTTCCTTATTCTGGGTTGTCTTTGTGTGTCAACAAGCTAGGCTTATGTGCTACAACTGAACATTGCATGGGAGCAGGGAAGGTGAGGGATCACATGTGGGTGTGTCCTCCAGAGTACGACATGAAATAAATGTCATAAAGAAGAGGTCATGCGCTAAGAGATTACCCCCCGACAAAGTAGGCCAATGCAGTCCATCCATCCCCCCAGTCCCTTTCTCCCATCCCCATCCCACTCCATATATAGAACATTACAGACAGTACAGGCCCTTCGGCCCTCGGCGCTGCATGTATATATATCAGAGCTGATGTTCCACTTGCTCTAAGTTCCCAAACCAATCCTGTGACAGCCCTCAGCAAACTATTAGTATAAGGTCCCCTCAGCTCACTGCAAATTAAAGGGTGTCACTGGTACCAGTTCAGAAAAAGGATTGGGAAGAATTTTTATTCAAGCTGGAACAACACGAGTGGGAACAACATCCGAGGCTCAAACAAGTTCCAAGAGGAGGTTGGGCCTGTTGCTGCTAGTACGGAGCTAGTCTGCTGACAGTAGGGAGACCGGGCTCTCCAGAAGTGTATTCACATAGTTTCAGCCAAACAGAATTGGCAAAGCAGTTGTCTTCGAGATTGACTGCAAGTGCACAGCTGATCAGCAGACAGCAGGAGATCAGACTCCAAGGCACTGTGTGTTCAAGTGGTGTCAGCAAAACAGAAGTGGTAAAGCACTTGTCTTGGAAAGTGACTCCTGACACAGAGCTTGTGTTGCAGACAGACTGAGACAAGGCTCCCTGGCTATGTGCTCAGATGGTGTCAACAGAACAGAAGCAAAGCAATTGTCTTGGGAAACGTTTACCTGATTAGGGCTGGACTGATCTCCTGGGCACTTTCCAATCGTCACAAGAGGGTGGAGAGGAATCTTCCAGATTTTTTCTTCCCAGACTGGCTGCGGATTTGTAACTCTGGCTTTTCACCTCTCCCTGGAGATCACATGGTGTGGGATACGGTTGGAGATTAATCGTTGCGTGCTGATGGTCAAGGCCGGGCAGTGGATAAGCTCTACGCAGCGAGGTGGAACATGTCCATTCAACTATTAATTATCTTTCAACTCTCACCATTTCAATGAAGTCTGAAAATAAACGTGGACTGAATTTGGATAAAATTCCTGTTTGTGTTCCAACTTCTGCGTCGATCATAAAAAGCAAAAGACAGTTTTGAGATCTGACTGTTGCTGGCAAGGCTTGCATTTATTGTGCATCATTGACTGCCCTTAGGTGGTAAGCTGCCACTTTCCTGGGTCATTTCAGAGGGCAGTTCAGAGTCAATACGTTACTGTAGATATGAAGTCATACAGAGGCCTTTGGCTCCGCTAATGACTGGGTAAACCCACCGAGTCACAGACCAGGGAGGTCCCAGAGTTAGTCCCTTGTCTGAATGTACAAATTTAAAGACTAATCAGGTCCATCCAGTTTGTTTTGTGTCTGGTAGATTGTATAACCTGATATAAAATCAAAGAACAGTACAGCACAAGATGCTTCGGCCCATCAAGACTGCGCTAACACATTTCTAAACCTTTTGCCTCCATGGAATCAGTGTGCCTATATTTCTTGCCTATTCCTATACCTGTCAAGATGCTTCTTAAAAGTTGCTATTGTATCTGCTCCCACCCTCCTCTGGCAGCTCATTCCAGGCAGTCTGTGTGAACAACTTGCTTCCCACATTTCCTTTAAATTTAATCCCATTTAACCTGAAAGTTATGTCCTCTAGCAATTGACATTTCTACACTGGGAAAGAGACTCTGACTGTCCATTCAATGCATCAGAATTCTTTATGGTGAACATAGAATCCCTACAGTGTGGAAGCTGGCCATTTGGCCCATCAAATCCACATCAATTCTCCAAAGTGCATCCCACCCAGACCAACACCTCCTACCCTATTCCTGTAACCCTGCATTTCCCATTACTAATCCATCTAGCTTGCATATTCCTGGACACTATGGGCAATTTAATATGGTCAATCCACCCTAACCTGCACATTTTTGGACTGTGGAGAATGTGCAAACTCCACACAGACAGTCACCCGAGGTTGGTGCTGTGAGGCAACAGTGCTAGCCACTGACCCACCGTGCTGCCCTTAAGAGAATAAGGTAACTTTTCTGTACATCACTGCGGGCCACCAATAATTCAAAAGCAAAAATAAAATGATCATTTCCATCTTCCTTTGTAATTAAATTAAATTTCACTAAATTATGCAATATCTTGTGATGTCTCCATGAATATTTAATATGAATATGTTTCCAACAATTCAGGATGATGATAATGCTCGTGTCTCTCAGTAATGGACTTTAGGCTGATGCTTTTACACTTCGTTGGTACGAATTCATGATGTTCTTCATCTCCTTCTTGTTTAGACTGTACCCATTCTCTTCTCTTATTGTTCATACTTCTAGTTCAAAATCTCATCTGTTTCCTTGAAGCACTTCTTCTTTTGTCTTCTAACTTTTTAATATGTCAGCCTTTCATTTCGCATCAGGAGAATGTAGGTTCAAACTCTATGAAAATGTAAACTATGGTAATGTTTCAGGCAGTACTGAGTGCTGCATTGTTTCGGTGTTGCAATTTTGATGAGACAATATTGTCTGCTTGGAAAATTTAAGGTTGAGAGAGTTCATCAAATAATAAATTTATCTTATATATCTTGTTAAATTATTACAATTATGTTGTGAGTCTGAGATACAAGGAAACAAAATATAAAAGGGACACACTTCGCAACAGAGAATCTTAAAAGCAAAAGCACTGGGATGTACCGGAGGCTGTGAATGATAAGTGTTGGCAACAAAAAGATAGAGAGGAAAATGTAACAATCCATAAAGGTCCTCCAGAGAGAACACCAGATTTGAAAATGATCAAGAAAATCTTCTGGCCTTCCTGAAAACAATGAAGAGAATCGAACTTTCTGACTGGCGTATGTAATGTGAAGGAGCAGAAGATATTTTCTGATAGAGAGAAACATGAGATGGCCCTGAAAAGTTCTTAAGAATCATTTCATTGATCATTCTGATAACGATCCAAAGACTTTAGTAATATCTGTCTTTGAATAGAGGTCACCCAACCTCTCCACTGCAATCCCTTCCATTCCAACAGTTCCGCATGATCACACCCACGAATACAGACCTCATTGGCACAAACTTGGGGAATTGTTACGTGAGTGCCACAGAGGAGATCAGCTGGTATCCAGGGTATATATCGCACAACAATCAATGTGCCTTTGGAAAAGATAGACAGTGAAAAAGTGGTGGCATACAGGTTGTGGCACATTTGGCTCAAATGCATGCTGCTTCCACTGTTTAACATTCTTGCAGTCATATATTGTTAGCATGTTGGCACCATGTTTTTAGTTATGCCTAGTAGTGTTCCTGACACACTTCCCTTTAGTTATCTTTGCATAAGGCTTGAATCTCTGGTTTAATGTTGGACTGAATGATATGACATGTGCGAGATTACAGATTGTTGCTACTTTTAATAAGGACTCTAAACATCTGATGGATACCCAATTTTGAGCTGTAGGATCAGTTGTGAAATCTGTGCCATTTTTTATGTTGGTGGTACTGGACAACACAATGAAGACATGTGAAGATGTGACACTGTCTCCATGTGACAGCTCCTTTGCAGAATGTCACTTCAGCAAAGGCAGTTGTATGTGAGAGCTTAGGCTGAGGGCAGATCAGCCTTCCCAGATGGACATAAACAATCTTATGACTATTATGGTGACAAAGAGATCAGTTATCCCTGACATCCTTATTGATAATGTTACTTCAATCCCTGTGATGTCAATCATTAAAAAAATATAGTCCTGGCCACATTATCCTATAACGGTGATTGTTTTGTAAAATTGACTTGCATTTCCCACATTACAACAGTGACTGCATCTAAAAAATATATCATAAAATACTTTTGAACAGCTGCTGGTCCTGAAAGCTATGATATGCATGCTTTATCTTCTTTGAAATGCAGTGTCAAACTACAACATGTGAGTATCTGAATGGATGATTCTGTACAACATAAATGAGCAAAGATATAGCTTGTATTTTCTTCAAGAATAAATTCAGGATAACCTATTGATGTAATCTTATCAGGCTCATTTATTGGTGTAAAGCTTCCATCAGCAGGTTGAAATATTGAACTCCCATGTAATCCTAATTCAAATTTATTTTGTCCGTGACATTTCTTTGTATGATCTTACACATGTCCATTCTATTTCCTTGAGTATAACAACCCAACTTTCTTTATTTAACGTTATCTTTTTTTAAAAAGAGTCAGTATGCAACAGATGACTGCATGACGACATAGAGAGATTGATTTGTGCCAGTACATTTTGGAATCGTGGTGTGATTTGCCTGTGTAAACTAGCCAAGAACAAAACAGTAATGCATGAGTCTCACATATATCAATACCTTAATAAGTATTGATAGTAGTTCATACTTGTGATGGAGGATCATCAGCTTCATTTAACATAATGGAGACATTTAAATCCATTCCACAGGTATGAAGAAGATTGTTTTAAAGCATGTCTTCAAATTCTGAAATACCGATGGCTAAATATTATTACCTCCTCACTGAAGGTAGGCATAGGTCATACTTTCACCCTTGTTTCTTAGTTTCTTAGTCTTTTTTTAGAATCCGATATATGTCGAAAACAAATTTCAGCAAAACTCATTTGTATCTCGGGCGATCGAATCAACACGGACATTTACTGTAAATCGACCGACTCCCACAGCTACCTAGACTACACCTCCTCCAACCCTGCCCCCTGTAAAAACACCATCCCATATTCCCAATTCCTTCGTCTCCACCGCATCTGCTCCCAGGAGGACCAGTTCCAATAC
>NC_057724.1:20960371-20963627 GCF_004010195.1 Chiloscyllium plagiosum
CCACCTATATCATTTCCAACGCCCCTCCCCCAAGTCCCTCCTCCCTACCTTTTATCTTAGCCTGCTGGACACACTTTCCTCATTCCTGAAGAAGGGCTCATGCCCGAAACATCGATTCTCCTGCTCCTTGGATGCTGCCTGACCTGCTGCGCTTTTCCAGCAACACATTTTCAGATCAACAACAGTATAGCCCAAGAAAGAACTGATGAATTTCTTTTCGAAAAAATATGGATTTTTTAAAAAATGAGCTTTGAGAGATAGGGAAAATTTACTTTTTTTTTCAAAGTTGTATGTTCTTTCATTTAGAATGCTGTCGACTGTCTTGGCTGTTGTGAAATTTGTATCATCAAAACATGAGCAGCATTTTAACATACAAATGTTGGATGTGAATTGGCCTAACAACTTCACCTGAGATTGAAGCACTTAATAAACAGGTTTCTTTCTCAGTTTTCAAATTATACCGCATCAAGGAAGAGAGTACAAATTATAATAGCATTGGACTAACAAAGTGTGGTGGCATTATGTACTGTATTGACTGTTGAAACTTTATTGCTGGAACAGCACAGCAGGTCAGGCAGTGTGGTGGCATTATGTACTGTATTGACTGGCCCTCCACTTATTTCAGCTGTGCTTCAATAACTTTTATTTTAACCATTCTCAACTGTTAACTCTTCAGAAAGTCACATTCCTGATGAAGGGCTTATGCCCAAAACATCGATTCTCCTGCTCCTCGGATGCTGCCTGACCTGTTGTGCTTTTCTGGCACCAAACCCTCGATTCTTCAGAAAGTGCAATGATTAAATATAGATAAAGAATGAAATTCCTTATTAGTTTATTTTAAAGCTTAATGATTTTCAGTTGTTCTCTGAGTAGCTAATATTGCAAGCAATGACTTTTCTACACTCATTTTAGTTGAAAATATATGGCAGCTCATTTCATGTGTTATGACCAATAATCAGACAGCTGTGTGTAAATAAAGATTAGTTTTTAATTCTTTTTCAATACATACGTCAAAATTAGAGCAAAGTTTTCATCAAATTCATTTGCTATGCATTAATGCTGATTCTCTCACCACTACAATATTGAATATATTAATCAAAACTACTGTTTGAGTGGAATACACAGAACCAAATCCGGGTCATGCAGAATCATGAAATATCCATGTGTTTATAGGGAAACTAATCATGAACCTAGATGAAGAATTTCTTATGTTCAAGAGAGTAGGACGTGTACGGTGCATTTCCATTGTATTCTTCAAAACCTCTACTTCATAATCTTTGTTGATTCAGTCTCCACAATTGCACACAAAACAGTGCTGCTTATTTAAGATGAGCTCTATCAACATTAATTCAACTTCAGTTTATTGTGGAATACAGCTTTATTTGCTTGCATTGAACTATTTCATCTCAGAAATGACTTTCCCCACTTCACGCAAATAATGAGCAAATATGGTGTACATTTGAAGTCAATATTTTTCATTAAATCTTTATCTTATTCATAAAATAGCTTACAGCATCATACAATACATGAGTTTTGAGAAGAGTTGTAACTCAGGTTGAAGCTCTGGATGTAGGTTTGCTCACCAAGCAACATTCCAGCTCAATGAACAAAGGTACATCCACATTCTGAAACATTAATATCACTATGTCCACTGTCAAAGAACATCATGAACAACGCTTTTATCTTCAGTTTAGGAAACCATGTGGCATGCCACTGCCTGGTGTCACTGTCAGAACTTCTAAAAGCTAGTCAACTCATCGGGGATTTGGGTCTGTAGGCATTCATAGAGTCAAAGAGTCATAAAGATGGTACAGCATGGAAACAAACCATTCTTTCCAACCCATCCATGCCAACCAGATATCCCAACCCAATCTAGTCCCACCTGCCAGCACCCGGCCCATATCCCTCCAAAACCTTCCTATTCATATACCCATCCAAATGCCTCTTAAATGTTACAATTGTGACAGCCTCCACCACATCCTCTGGCAGCTCATTCCATACATGTACCACCCTCTGTGTGAAAAAGTTGCCTGCTTAGGTCTCTTTTATATCTTTCCCCTCTCACCCTAAACCTGCGCCCTCTAGTTCTGGATTCACCGATCCCAGGAAAAGACTTTGCCTGTTTACCTGATCCATGCCCCTCATAATATTGTAAACCTCTTTAAGGTCACCCCTCAGCCTCCGATGCTCCAGGGAAAACAGCCCCAACCTGTCAGCCTCTCCCTATAGTTCAAATCCTCCAACCCTGGCAACATCCTTGTAAATCTTATTGAACCCTTTCAAGTTTCACAACAGCTTTCCAATAGGAAGGAGACCAGAATTGCATGCAATATTCCAACAGTGGCCTAACCAATGACCTGTACAGCCACAACATGACCTCACAACTCCTGTACTCAATACTTTGACCAATTAAAGAAAGCCTTCTTCACTATCCTATCTACCTGCGACTCCCCTTTCAAGGAGCTATGAACCTGCACTCCAAGGTCTCTTTGTTCAGCAGCAACACTCCCTAGGACCTTACCGTTAAGTGTATAATCTGCTAAGATTTGCTTTCCCAAAATGCAACACCTCACATTTATTTGAATTAAACTCCATCTGCCACTTCTCAGCCCATTGGCCCATCCGATCTAGATCCTGTTGTAATCTGAGGTAGCCCTCTTCGCGTCCACTACACCTCCAATTTTGGTGTCATCTGCAAACTTACTAACTGAAACTTTTATACTCGCATCCAAATCATTTATGTAAATGACAAAAAGTAGAGGACCCAGTACTGATCCTTGTGGCACTCCACTGGTCACAGGCCTCCAGTCTGAAAAACAACCCTCCACCACCACCCTCTGTCTTCTACTTTTGTACCAGTTCTGTATCCAAATGGCTAGTTCTCCCTGTATTCCATGAGATCTAACCTTGCTAATCGGTCTCCCATGGGGAACCTTGTCGAACATCTTACTGAAGTCCATATAGATCACATCTACCGCTCTGCCCCCATCAATCGTCTCTGTTACTTCTTCAAAAAACTCAATCAAGTTTGTGAGACATGATTTACCACGCACAAAGCCATGTTGACTATCCCTAATCAGTCCTTGCCTTTCCAAATACATGTACATCCTGTTCCTCAGGATTCCCTCCAACAACTTGCCCACCACCGAGGTCAGGCTCACTGGTCTATAGTTCCCTGCTTCTCTTTACCGCCCTTTTTAAACAGTGGCACCACGTTTGCCAACCTCCAGTCTTCCGGCACCTCACCTGTGACTAT
>NC_057724.1:20964425-20989901 GCF_004010195.1 Chiloscyllium plagiosum
CTGTAATGCTGTCCCTTATCAAAAATGCCACTCCCCCTCCTCTCTTGCCTCCCTTTCTGTCCTTCCTGTAGCATTTGTATCCTGGAACATTAAGCTGCCAGTCCTGCCCATCCCTGAGCCATGTTTCTGTAATTGCTATGATATCCCAGTCCCATGTTCCTAGCCATGCCCTGAGTTCATCTGCCTTCCCTGATAGGCCCCTTGCATTGAAATAAATGCAGTTTAATTTATTAGTCCTACCTTGTCCCTGCTTGCCCTGACAGTGCAGTCTGGCCCTTTGCCTGTTGGCCATGAAAGTGAGATTGTCAGATTAGAAAGTCCACTTCCATTTACTAGAGGAATCATCCTTGTTTTATATATGTGAACAGACTGCTACCATCTGGAAAAACAAATGGCCTGGCCAGTTGTTCATTAAGAATACTTCGCTTAGCTACAGGAATGGCAAATGGGCCCAATTGCACAGGGCTCGGATTATACAACATGGAGCAGCAATCCAGTTTTCTTTGATTAAGATCTTTTATCAACTTGTAAAAAATTGAATTTCTTTAAAGAGATTTGACAATGCCTGAGCACTTATGTGGACAAGATTAAGGAACGTAAAGTAAATTGTGGGTTTTTTTTGTCATTGAATTGCTGAGGTTGTTTAACAATTTGTGAAATTGTAAGTTGAAGAATTTTGTTTTTCAAAAGAAATTTTCAAAACCAATCTGCTTATTGCATCAGTTTAATGAGCATTTCCAGTACTCGCCAGCTTTTCTAGTAGTTCATTGTTGCTGTACATAATGGGTATGGAGAGAATACAACTGTCGTGGAGGGGTGGGTGGAGGGCTACATGAAAAGAACATAGTTGGGTCATAGAGAATATGAGGGTGCAAGAGAGAGATAAGCAGTGCATTGACAAGACAGTTTACATTTACAGCACCTCCCAAAATGTTCACAAATGGAGTCATACCACAGGCTTCTAAATCACAAAATAATCTGGGAAGAGGGGTGTTGAAATATGGTGACACTGTCGAGATGCAGGATGTGTCCGTAGGGACATTTTTCCCATGTAGATGAAGAAGAAGTAGATCAGGATTGGAGCAGAAAGTTTGAAATTCTACCCTAAAGGCCTCATGTTACCTATTCCTGACTCAATCCTGGACAGACCATACAATCATAGAATCAAAAGTATCGAAGGGATCCTTTCGTCCATCAAGACTGCCCTGCCAAACCCATGCTAAGTGTACACTAGATCCTCTTTCCTGCACTAGATGTAACATTGTAATATTTCAAGCAGCCATTCAAGTACAGTTCAAGTACTTTTGAAATGTTATGAGGTTATCCACCTCAACTAGCTTCCCAAGCAATTGAAGGGGTAAGTCTAGCTCATGTTTACTCATTACTTGCAGAAAATATCCAAATTACTTTAAATACCTGATGTGCAGAGAAACAACACAGGTTACTCATTATGTGTTAACTTTAGTTCAGTGGGTGACAAAGAAGATTGATGAAGACAAAGCAGTAGATTTGTCTATGTGGACTTTAGGCAGTGTTCGACAAGGTTTTGCATGGTGGACTGGTTAGCAAGGTTAGGTCTCATGGAATCCAGGTAACGCTAGCCATTTGGATACAAAGTTGGCCTGAAGGTAGGTGACGGGGTAGTGGTAGAGGGTTTTTTTGGATAGGAGGCCTGTGACAGGGATTCACAGGGATCAGTACGGGGTACACTGTTTTTCATCATTTTTATAAATATTTTGGGTATGAATACAAATGGAATGGTTAGTAAGTTTGCAGATGACACCAAAATTGGTGGTGTAATGGACAGTGAAGAAGTATATACAGTACAAGGGGACCTTGATCAGATGGATCAATGGGCTGAGGAGAGGCAGATAGAGTTTAATTTAGATAATTGTAAGGTGTTGCATTTTGATAAGGCAATCAGGGCAGGACTTACACATTTAATAGTAGGGTCCTGGGAAGCATTGCAGCCAAAAGAAACCTTAGGGTGCAGGTTCATAGTTGTTTGAAAGGGAAGTCAGAAGTGGACAAGATAGAGAAGGAAGCAGGCACGGAGGAAGGAGATGTGGCTGTGGTAGCCAGTCTGCTTCAGGATGTAACTGAAGACCTTCAGGGCAGAGGAGATGACCCAGGGGGGCACAGTGAGAGAAAGACAGACTCACTGAGATCCTTGTAGAGGCAGGAGATGTAGCTGTGGCTGAGAAGGAGGCATTTGGTATGCTTGCCTTTATTGGTCAGTATATTGAGTATCGGAGCTGGAATGTCAAGCTGTGGCTATATAAGACACTAGTTTAGTTACTTTTGGAACACTGCAGTCAATTCTGGTCTCGCTGCTATAGGAAAGACATTGCTAAACTTGGAAGGGTTCAGAAAAGATTTGCAAGGATATTGCCAGAGTTGGGAGGGTTGAGGTATCAGTAAAGGCTGAATAGTCTGGAATTATTTTCCCTGGAGCATTGTAGGCTGAGGGATGACATTATAGAGGTTTTTAAAATCAGGTGGGGCATGGATAAGGTGAAAAGCCAAGTTCTTTTTCCCAGGGTAAGAGAGTCGAAAACTAGGGGGCAGAGGTGTAAGGTGAGATGGGAAAGCTCTAAAAAGAACCAAAGGGGCAACCTTTTCATGTAGAGGGTGGTGTGTGAGCCAGAGAAAGTGGTGGAGACTGGGAGAATTACAATATTTAAAAGGCATCCGGATGAATAGATGAATAGGAAGGGTTTTGAGGGATATGGGCCAAATGCTGGCAAACAGGACTTAATCAGCTGAGGATATCTGATTGGCATGGACGAGTTGGACCAAAGGGTCTATTTCCATGATATATGTCTCTACGATTGTATGATACCATTCATGCCTTTGAATCAGAGGATTGTGTCATTAAGTCTCATTTAGAGATCTCAGCATAAATTCGAGCCTAACTCTTCAGTGCAATCGAGATGGGATGTTGAAATGGTAGTGCTGTCACCTTTTGAATGAGATGTTAAGCCTCCATCTGCACTCTCAGTTGGACTTAAAAGACCCCATGATTATAAGATCAAGTTCAAAAAGTCGAGCAGGCAAGTTTCCCACAATGACCTGGCCAATTTGTACATCACAACCAAAGCCACCAGCCAGTGGATGATTTGTTCATTATCACTTTGCTGTTTGAAGGAGCATGCTGAGAAAAATTATGGCATAATTATATTTCAGTCAGACAGATGGAACCAAATGAAACAGTATTCCTTTATAATGTCCATTTATTGTGCGACAGCAAAAGTTTTGGTCAAGTTTGAAACATATGTTGCTGCAAATACATTAATTGTTGCACTTTATTCTAATTTATAATGGGCCTGCCAGTCATCAGAACCAAAAACCTTGCACTTGGGAAAAAAAGTCAGAACTAATAACAGCTTAATTATGAACTACATATTTGTTTTAAAATTTTGTTTTTGGGGATCATATCCTAAATTCAAAATGATTAGGAACAAACCAGCCTGGATTAGAATAAATCTTGCTGCTATTAGTTTTGCTTTAAGCTTGTTGAAAAGAAGATATTCTTTATCCTAAAATAAGGTTCAACATGAACACGTTGTTGAAAAGTGTAATTACATGGGTCTCAATGTAACTCATTGAGTTGCTCCTTTATTTACTCCCTCTCTCCTCCCCATCCCAGTTCCACCACAGAACACACCAGATGGCCTCCTTCTTTAGAAACTGCAATTTCCCTTCTCACGTGGTTAAAGATGCCCTCCAACTCATCTCGTCCACATCCCGCACCTCTGCCCTCAAACCCCACCCCTCCAACCGTAACAAGGACAGAACGCCCCTGGTGCTCACCTTCCACCCTACCAACCTTCACAAAAACCAAATCATCCGACGACATTTCTGCTACCTCCAAAAAGACCCCACCACCAGGGATATATTTCCCTCCCCACCCCTTTCCGCCTTCCGCAAAGACCGTTCCCTCCGTGGCTACCTGGTCAAGTCCATGCCCCCTAAAAACCCACCCTCCCGTCCTGGCGCCCTCCCCTGCCACCGCAGGAATTGCAAAACCTGTGCCCACACGTCCCCCCTCACCTCTATCCAAGGCCCCAAAAGAGCCTTCCAAATCCATCAAAGTTTTACCTGCACATCCATCAATATCATTTATTGTATCCATTGCTCCCAATCCGGTCTCCTCTACATTGGGGAGACTGGACACCTCCTAGCAGAGCGCTTTAGGAAATGTCTCTGGGACACCCGCACCAATCAACCACACCGTCCTGTGGCCCAACATTTCAACTCCCCCTCCCACTCTGCCGAGGACATGCAAGTCATGGGCCTCCTTCACCGCTGTTCCCTCACCCACCCGATGCCTGAAGGAAGAACGTCTCATATTCTACCTCAGAACATTTCAACCCCATGGCATCAATGTGGATTTCACCAGTTTCCTCATTTCCCCTTCCCCCACCTCACCCCAGCTCCAACCTTCCAGCTCAGCACCGTCCCCTTGGCCTGTCCTACCTGCCTATCTTGCTTTCCACTTATCCACTCCACCCTCCTCTCTGACCTATCACCTTCATCCCCACCTCCATTCACCCTTTGTACTCTTTGCTGCATTCCCCCACCCTCCTCTCTGACCTATCACCTCCATCCCCATACCCAATGTACTCTATGCTATTTTCTCCCCACCCCACCCCCTCTCATTTATCTCTCCACTCTGCAGGCACCCTTCCTCTCTTCCTGATGAAAGGTTTTTGCCCAAAATGTCGATTTTCCTGCTCCTTAGATGCTGCCTGACCTGCTGTGCTTTTCCAGCACCTCTCTAATCTAGACTCCTTTATTTACATGTCCAACATTCTGAATTATTGCTACAATTATGATAATTATTGTCGTAAAAGAAATCTTTCTTCAGCAGCATGTTATAATGTTTCATCAACAATATTTTAGCCTTGTCGTCAAGGACTCAATGATATGGAGGCTAATGGAGTATGCAAGATCCTATTTATTTTCAGGCTTTGTTTTACTCATTTACAAATGAGGAAGCATACTGAAAACATAACTCAAACATATAAACGCATAAACAGTTATAAGAACTATGGAGCCAGATCTTCTCATCTCCAAATCATCAGAGACTGGATATTGACCTTTATGGGAATTGCCTGAGAAGTATGACCTTCCCAGAGGCACTTACCCTGCTTCATTAGACAATCCAAAAATGTTTCCAACTCTGATCTAGAGCTGAAGACGTCTGATAGTTCCAACATCTCTGAGTGGCTATGCAGGAAATGCTAGATTGAATAGTACTAGTCAAACTCCTGGGTAACTGTGCAACTGATCCCTCAATCACTGACACTGACACACCATCAACCACCCACTCGACTTGCCAACTATTTCCACAATCCTCCCAACTTTACCCTCCCAGCTTGACAAAGCCACCTCTTCCTTCATTCATTCATGAATATTCATATCAATATCTAAACCTAACACACATCAGTGAGTGCTCTCTAAAGGAAGCATGTCTTCCATGATAATTCTCTTTTCTCTACATGGATTCCTTTGCTGAAGGAGTTCATCTGGCTACTGCATCAGATGTCTGACCTATGTAAACATATACAGATAGATGTGCAGACAAGAAATTTTGCTGATTAAATTTCAAGAGATGAAAGCCAAATTCAGCCTACAGCTGAGAAACCATGGCCTTAATCTTGTGATTGAGATCCCTGTCCTCAGATATTTTTGCCCTCAGTCCGTGAAATTTGAGTTGACATTTTGTAGATGATAATGTATTTCACCATTTACGTCTGTTTTGGTTGAGGGGTTGTACATTTTCAGGTTCTTGCCATTGATCTTAATCTATAGACATTTGAGGAGGTGTAGCGCTGTGGGACACAGTTGGAAGAGGACCACAGCTGTCTAGGTGTTTAAAGAAAGGTCAATTTTCTCAAATGTTTCAGAGAATTAATCAACATTGGCCTGGAGCTCAGCAGCAATGGCTTTTGCTTGGGTCTGAGGTTTGCATAAATACAGACTTGGTTAGCTCTTTTGTGCACCAATACAATAACATTGTGCAACAAATGAACTAAGAGAAAGTTGATCTAGTCTATTTTTATATTTTATTTTCTGCAGTGGTGACACATTCATAATGAGGCACAGTAAACAAAACAAAATGCTGTCCCAGATCCGATACTTTCGGGGGAATTAGCACATTCCTTTACAAGTTCTGCTTTTTCATACCTCCAATATGACTTTGAACTTAAAGTTCTCATTGTACAGATATTTACAGTAATATTGAATCGACAGAATGCCACGTGTTAGTGAATCTGCATCTGTGTCTCCTGTCGATGGAAATCACTCTTACTTTGACAGATGCTTTCATTTTCACTAACGTCTTCTCGATAGACAAAGAGCCTGATTTTAATTCACTCACAAAGCATTCATTTAAAATCAAGACCAAAGATTTGTTGACTTTGAACCAGTTAGTTATTCTTCAATCAACTCCAGGCATTTCTCCAGTTCGGATTACATTTTAATTCCCATTCCGTTCAGGGGCATTCAAAGGTTTTTTTTGTTCATTAGTTGCTTCATGGTATTTTTGACAATAGAACTTTTGCCACTGTCACGAGTCAAGGTGAATGATTGCACTCCTGTAAGTTTGATTGTTAAGGAAGAGAAATAGCCTGTCTGAGAAAATCTAAATCAATACTTTATGAATCAATTTATGATATTTCTGCTATCTCTGTTCAGGTCTTAACCTCTGAAAGGAGTGAAGAAAGACTAATCTACCATAGAATCCTTTACCTCACAAGTCAGCACCAATCCCATTGATTTAGTGCAAAACTAAATCAAATGGCAGAGTCCATTAGGTCAACAAAGATTCATCTTTCTCTTTATATTACTGTTAGCTAACTAGGCCAAGAGAAAACAGGAAAGAAATCACAAAGAGATAATACAGGAATGAATCAGCAGGGATTATCCAAATGATAAATGAACAATCATAGCGAAAGCTTTCAGACTTGCGATTGTTCGAAGCCAAGCAGCTAATGGATAGTCTTTTAGGCAGGGGTTTGATCATTTTTGAATAAGTGCATGCTTGTCTGATTCACAACTTATTGAATAATTTTAAGTTAGATCATTTTAAGGTCATAAAGAAAGAGTAAAATAAAATTATTTGTTATCAACTTGGTTTTTTGATGTTTGATAATTCAGACAGCTAGTTCTCTGATCATGCATCACTTTCTGAAAAGGATATTAACCTTGTCAGAATGTGTGAGATCAGTTATTTTATTATATATTCATTCACAAAAAGAGGAAATTGCTGAGTAGACCAACACTTATTTAATTGGCTTTGAGAACATGGTGGTGAGTCGCTTTCTTGACCACGGGGTGAGTGGATACGCCTACAGAACTCCTGGAAGAGTGTTCTAGGATTTTGATCTAATGTAAGTGAAGAAATGGTGATGTATTTCCTAGTCAGGATGATGTTTGGCTTAGAGGACAATGTATAGGTGGTGAATGCTTCCATGTATTTGCTACTTTTATCCCTCAAGGTGATAGAAATTATGGGGTTGGTGAGTGATTTACTGCAACACATTTTGTATGCAGCATATACATCGATAGTGGAGGGAGTGACTGCTGGAGGTGGTGGATGGAGTGCCAATCAAGTGGGCTGCTTTGCTGTCAAGCTTCTTGAGTATTGTTAGAACTGCATTCATCCAGGCAAGTAGAGAGTATTCCTCACACTCCTAATTTATTGTTTGTAGATGGTGAATAGGCCTCAGAGATTCAGAAGGTGAATTAATTGCTATGGAACTCCTAATATCTCACATATTTTTGTGGACGCAGTAATAATGGCAAGTCCAGTTCACTTTCTAGTAAATCGTAATACCAGAGTGTGGATAGCTGGGGATTTAGCAATGTCAATGCCATTACTAATCAAGGGGAAATGGTTAGATTCTGTCTTGTTGGAGATAGTCATCACCTAGCACATCTGTATCATTAATGTCACTTGACATTTATCAGCCAAAACCTGGATATGGCTATCTTGCTGCAAATGAACACAGATTACTTTAATATCTGAGGAATTGTGAATAGTGTTGAATATTGTGCAATCCTTGGTGACCTTACGATGGAGAGAAGGTCATTGATGAGGGAACTGGAAAAAGTTGGGGTGAAGACATTATCCTGAGCAAGTCCGACAGTAATGTAACTAGTTCATGAATATTCCGATGAATAGTTTAACTGCATTTCCTGGAGAATTAAAAACAAAACAATTTGGATGTGTGTGATGACAGTTAAAATACTGAGTATGCAATGGTTAGTATATGAAACAATGAAAAATCTCTCTCCCCTAATGAGGCAAGAGAACACATGATGGAGAGATGAAGGATATCAATCATGACTTCAGCAGGAAAATACTTTTTTAAAGAACTGTATATAGTATATAGAACTGTATATAGTGTACAGAACTGTTTATAGTTCAAAACAGAAAACTAACTGCTGTTTAAACATGTCAATGGCTCAGTAATCATTCCAAAGCTCAAACATAGCAATTGAAAAGGAATAAATAGGGTAGCACCTATCAAAGAGATATAATCATTAAAAGGACTATCTACTTTTTTTTACACATGAGCTATGACGGCAGTGTACACCAAGGAAGATATTTGTAAAGAGGAATATAGAAGGGAGTTAAGAAGAGAAGAGAGCAATTTCTGGAGTTGTAAGAACAATCATGCAATAAGCATGGCAGAAAGTGACCAAACTGAAGAAATATAAAAAAGTTGTACTGAGTTAAGGAAATAGATCAGAAAGAGGCTCCTGAAGTGCATATAGAACAGGAAATGGTTTTGAGTTGAGGATGTTTTGTGGATTATTGTCAACATTTTTAAAAACTGGGACAAAAGAAACAATTTATCTTTGCAATGTTGAAACATCTGGAAGACTTTAAGCTATCATTAATCCCATAATCAAGTTATGATTTGTTTTAATTTAGAACATAGAACATAGAAAAGTACAGCACAGAATAGGCCCTTCAGCCCACAATGTTGTGTGCGGAGGATTATTCCTAATCTAAAATGAAATAACCTCACCTACTCACTCCTCAATTCACTGCTTCCATGTGCATGCCCAGCAGTTGCTCAAAAAGGCCCTAATCACTCTGCTTCCACCACCACCATTGGCAATGCATTCCATGCATTCACAACTCTCTGCATAAAGAACCTATCTCTGACATCTCCTCTATATCTTCCTCCTAATATCGTAAAACTATGACCCCTCGTGCCAGTCAATCCTGCCCTGGGGAAACGTCTCTGGCTATTGACTCTATCCATGCCACTCAATACACTGTATACCTCAATCAGGTCACCTCTCTTCCTCCTTCTCTCCAGAGAGAAAAGTCTGTGCTTAGTCAACCTCTCTTCATAAGACAAGCCCTCCAGTTCAGGCAGCATCCTGGCAAACCTTCTTTGCACCCTCTCCAAAGCCTCCGTATCTTTCCTATAATAGGGCGACTAGAACTGGACACAATATTCCAAGTGTGGTTTCACCAGGGTCTTGTAGAGCTGCAGCAAAACCTTGTGGCTCTTAAACCTGATCCCCCTGTTAATGAAAACCAAAACACTATATGCTTTCTTAACAACCCTATCCACTTGGTGGCACCTTGAGGGATCTAAGAACTTGAAAACCAAGATCCCTCTGTTCCTCCACACTGCCAAAAATCCTGTCTTTAATCCTATATTCAGCATTCAAGTTTGAAGGAACAGAGGGATCTTGGTGCTCAAGTACATAGATCCCTCTAAGTTGCCACACAAGTGGATAGGGTTCTTAAAACAGCATATGGTGTTTTGGTTTTCGTTAACCGGGGCGTCGAGTTTAAGAGCTGTGAGGTTTTGCTGCAGCTCTGCAAATCCCTGGTGAGACCACACTTGGAATATTATGTCCAGTTCTGGTCACCCTATTATAAGAAAGATATGGAGGCTTTGGAGAGGGTGCAAAGCTGCCTGGATTGGAGAGCTTATCTTACGAAGAGAGGTTAACTAAGCTAAGATTTTTCTCTCTGGAGAGAAGGAGGAAGAGAGGTGACCTGATCGAGGTATACAAGGTAATAGCCAGAGACTTTTCCACAGGGCAGGATTGACTGGCACGAGGGGTCATAGTTTCACGATATTAGGAGGAAGGTACAGAGGAGACATCAGAGATAGTTTCTTTACACAGCGAGTTGTGAATGCATGGAATGCGTTGCCAGCGGTGGGTAGTGGAAGCAGTCATTAGGAACATTTAAGCAACTGCTGGACATGCACATGGATAGCAGTGAATTAAGGGGTGCGTAGGTCAAGTTATTTTATTTTAGATTAGGAAATAATCCTCTCACATTTATCCAGGTTGAACTCCATCTGCCATTTCTCAGCCCAGCTCTGCATCCAGTCTATGTCATGCTGCAGCCTGCAATAGCCCTCGATATTATCAACGGCACCTCCAACCTTTGTGTCATTGGCAAATTTATTAACCCACCCCTCAACCTCCTCATACAAGTTACTTATAAAAACTACAAGGAGCAGAGGCCCAAGAACAGAGCCCTGTGGGACACCACTGACCACTGACCTCCAGGTCGAATACATTCCATCAACAACCACTCTCTGCCTTCTGTCAGCCAACCAATTCTGAATCTAGACAGCCAGATCTCCCTGTATCCCATACCTTCTGACTTTATGAATGAGCCTACCATGAGGTACCTTATCAAATGCCTTGCTGAAGTCCATATTCACCATATCCACTGCTCGACCTTCATTGACCTGTCTCGTCACCTCCTCAAAGAACTCAATAAGATTTGTGAGGTATGGCATACCCCACACAAAGCCATGCCTTTAATCATGCTATGTTTTTCCAAATAGTCATAAGCCCTATCCCTCAGAATTCTTTCCAAAACCTTGCTGACCACAGACATAAGACTGACTGGTCTGTACTTGCCAGGGATTTTCCTATTCCCCTTCTTGAAAACTTATCTCAATATTTCTGTAATTATTTGATGTAACAGTATAGTTTTTCATTTGAGTCCAAGCTAATGGAAAACCACAGTTTGTTATTGAATAGAAACAAACTACTTAGTCCATCAAGCAAGTGGAAATATCATCTGTCCATGAACAATCTGTATTGTTCCAACAATATGTTTTTAGGCATGAATATTAGAAGTCACAGAGCCAAGGCAGGCAAATGAGTTAAAATACCGATCAACCATGAATTGAAGCAAAGAGGAGGTTGAAGGGTTACATGGCATACTCCTGTTTCTATATTCTTAAATAACTTGAACTTATTTGGAATATGGAAGAATTTTGTCACAATTGAGTGTTCATATCCATTTTTATCAATTCAAGAAAAAGTAATCTGCATTGACATCAAGAACCTTTTCTTGTTTTGACTGTTAGCATCATTTTGGCAATAAAGATAACAAGAAATTGGTGGACATTAATTTCACTCTTCAGTTTCATGGTATCAATTGCTGGAATGAAATGGCACCCATTTTCAGTTCATGCTGATGTAATTTGGAAATGTAGTGTTAACACTTTGCTTTCCCAATATCCTTTAGTTGCCTTTTTCTGTTTAAGAAATTTTGATGTGACAAAATCAGTTCAATCTGTGTAAACTTGAAATGCTGACCTCTGCAATAAGAATACAACTTTGAGCTCACTGGTTTTCTGAGGAATCAGTTTGCATTGCCCAGTGATAGACTAATGACAGGCTAATAAACGTTAATTAAACATTCAATATTTCAGTAAGCCATAGATTCAAAGAAAAACAGAACAACAGCTTTCAATTGAGAAAGAGATTGTCCTCATCTATATCGAGTAACAATTTTCAAAGGAAAAGAGTCAATAATAGAATATTACAACAGAGGAGGAGGTAATTTTATTTGTGTCTTTGGAAGTGTTACCAAACGACCTCACACCCCTGCTCGGAACACACAGCTGTGGAAATTTATCTTGTTTAAGTATTTATCAAACTCTTGAAAGTCATGAATCACCCTACCAGATGATACTGTCCAGATCACAACTCCAGTGAAAGAAAGTGTCCACTGTGGATTCTTTGTTAATGATCTTAAATCTCTTACAACTCTCTGAGCAGCGGAAACAGTTTCCCTCCAATAATTACAGGAAAATTCAACTGTGAGCTGCTCTTTTGAAACATCTGCTATACCCTCTCTGTTCGAAGAGGAACAATAACAACTTTTAATCAGCTCTCAACCACTTGTGACTTTATTATGAAAGGTAGGTCAGTAGTGAAGCAACTGAAATTGGTTTGATGCAGAACATGACTACAAGGACTCCTGCAACAATGTCCAAGCAATGTCCAGTGTTCTCAAATATTCACAATTATTTTCCCTGCTGCCAGGTATCACTCTGACCAGAAGAGGGCTATCCACTAATTCTCATGTACGCCAGGTTTTCTGGGTCTCTTTGTTGCTATACTTGGTCACATGTTGTCTTAATGTCAAGGATAGTCACTTTTACCTCACCTCTGGACTTGTGCTCTTTTGTCCATGATTGATTCAAAGCTGTAAAATGCAGTAAGGAGCTGAATGACCTTGATAGAACCCAAACTATAAGTGAGCAGGTTATTGCTGGAATATTGTCAGGGGCCTCCTGGAACAAGAAGCACTAGACTGCATTAAGATGGATGGTCAGCCATGATATAATTTAATGGTGGAGTAGGGTCGGTGGACAGAATGATCTTTACGTTTGCTCTTATCATTGAGCTGAGCAATACAACCACAGGTTTCTGACATCTCATTTTGTACGGCATCAGAGCAAGAAGGTTAGAGCTCTGTCCTTTTGTACCGGTCTTTAATGTAATCTTTTTTCCAGCACTGTTTATTCACCACATTACATTAAACTTAAATAATTTTAATTTCTAATTGAGAAACTGAAGCAATAGTGTATACCTCAAAGCCAGAGCTGTGGGGAGCAGAAGATGTTCAGAGATCAAGAAGCTCAGAAGATGTTAATGGTGCTGCCAGGTTAGCATGTTTTATTTCTGTTACACGGCTACAGACAATCAGATTGACTTTCAGCTGAGTCAGCCTTCAGCACTCGGGTAGCTCAGGGAAGCTGGGATAGAACAGAGACTTAGGTTGCAGGAAGTAAGATTAGATTCCAGAACCAGGAGGACCTGGAAAAGAATAAGAAGAGTGCAGAGTCAGGCAATAAGAAAGCCCAGAGTCGTGAGAGATTGGAGACAGATGAGGCGCTGAGGTCTGAGTTTAGAGCCAAAGGCAGAGCTGAAGCTAGGATCAGGGAGTCATGAAGAGAAATAAAGACATTGGAAGGCCGATGGTGAACCTTAGAAGGCTGTGTTGGAATGGTGCATGGACCAGAAAACATAAAACCACATAAAAATAGGAGCAAGTATAGGCCATTTGACCCTTCAGAGCTGCTGTGCTATTCATTACATTCTTGGTTCATCATCCAAACCAATAGCCTGTTCCTTCTTTCTTCCTTCCCCTCCCCCATATCCTTTGATCTCTTTAGCCCAAGGACTATATCCAACTTCTTTTATTCAAATTGTACAATGTTTTGGTGTTAAGTGGTAATGAAAATTGACATAGAGTCACTGCATTCGGAGTGAAGAAATTTCTCCTCAACTCAGTTCTAAATGGATTATCCTGTATCCTGAGACTGTGATGCACATGCACGCACACATACACCACTTCCTCCAGACACAGACATCCTTTTGAAGAAGACCAAAACTGAACACAATGTTCCAGATGTGGTCTCACTAAGATCCTCCATAACTGCAGCAAGACATCCCTACTCCTGTATTCTAATCCTCTCACTATGAAGATCAGCATACAATTTGCTGTCTTTATTGCTTGCTGGACCATCTCCAAGCCAGTTCACCATCTACAAGACTCAAGTCAGAAAGGTGATGGCATACTCCCCACTTGCCTGTGGGGGTGCAGCCCCAATAACACCTGAGGCATTTGACACCATCCAGGCCAAGCAGTCAGCTTGATTAGCACCACATCCACAGGTATCCAATCCTTCTAACACCAACTCTCAGTAGTGGCAGAGCATACTATGAACAAGATGCATCACAGAAATTCACCAAAGATTCTTCCACAGTTCCTTCTGAGCCCACAAACACTTTCATCCACAAATTCAAGGGCACACACACTTGGAAACACCTCCCCCGCCCATGCAAATTTCCCTCCAAGCCACTCACCATCCTGATCTGGAAATACATCACCTTTCCTTCTCTGTCTCTGGGTCAAATTTCTAGAACGCCCTTCCTAACAGCATTGTGCATCGACCCACAGCAAGTGGACTGCAGTGGTTCAAGAAGGCAGCTCACCACCATCTCAAGGACAACTAAGAACAGGAAATAAAAGCTGGCCCCATCACTGATGCCCACAACCCATGAGTGAATGAAAAAGAATATTTGTATGCTTACCTTCAGCAGCTGGTGTACAAGGACACCTAGAACCTGTTGCACATTTCCCTCTCGCAGTTTATTGCAAATCAACATAATAATCTTCCTTCCTATTTTTGCTGCCGAAGTGGAGATAGGATGATAGTGCAATCAGAGTATTGATAAACCAAATTTTAAGACAATTACAATCACGAGGGAAGTCACATTGAACAAATTGCTGGAGTAGTGTGATGAGTCCCTGGATCCTGATGCACTGTATCTTAAAGTTTTAAAAAGAGTGATCACATAATTGATGCATTTTTTCTTCTAAATTCTATAGACTTGTGGAAAGTTCAATTGGACTGAAAAACAGTGAATGCAACTCCTTTATTCAAGAAGGGACAGAGGCAAAGTCAGAAATTACGTCAATTATCCTACTTCTGACATAGGGAAAATTTCATAAGATGAAAAAAATGAAGATATTACCGTACAATCATTAGAAAAATGCAAGTCAGCAAAGACAGGCAACAAGTTTTATGAGTTGTAAATTATATTTAACCAATTTGGGGTGGCATGGTGGCTCAGTGGTAAGCACTGCTGCATCACAGCACCAGGGTCCCAGGTTCAATTCCAGCCTCAGGTGACTGTCTGTGTGGAGTTTGCACATTCTCCCTGAGTCTGTGTGGGTTTCTCCGGGTGCTCTGGTTTCCTCCCACAATCCAAAGATGTGCAGGTCAGGTGAATTGGCCATGTTAAATTGCCCATAGTGTTGGGTGCATTAGTCAGAGGGAAATGGGTCTGGGTGGGTTAGTCTCCGGAGGGTCAGTGTGGACTGGTTGGGCTGAAGGGCCTGTTTCCACATTGTAGGGACTCTAATCTAATCTTGGCCAAACTATACCAAAAACACCTAGAATGCCTCAGCAGGGACCAAGCAGGCTGACAAGCAAAACCAGACAGCACTCGCAGACAAGGGAATACACTTCCCAGCACCCATTAACAATGCTAGATCAACACAGCTGTCCCAAAGCCCCGAGCGCAGTCTCATAATCCAGCAATATCAAAGCCACACACAAAGAACAGGTCAGACAGAGAGGCACGACCAAGAGCATTGCTCCCAGAACAAGACAATGGAAGCACCTAACTGTTTCAAAAGAGACATTAACACCTACCTATGAAGAGGACTGGAATCTCCGGACCCATTGATACTGTCAGGATGTTGCATTGTATCAAGAACCAGGACATTCATTCGATAACTGTTTTCCAATTATCATCATTGTATCTAGGTCACTCCATTTCCCAAAACATTGTATCTTTCCCCATTTCTACTTAACCTTATTGTACCAGATTATTATAAAACCTGGCTTCTTCGTCAGCTCAAGGAAGAGAATTCTCTGCTACCTGGACAGACTGTGCTGTTTCAGCTTAGTCAATTTCTCTTCCTCCATATCAGCATACTAATAAACTGTTTGTCAATTTCACTTCAATCTGTGCTTTGTGATCTCTAATTTATTGGGCTAATCTCTCTGACAGAAGGTTACCCCAAAAAGTAAACAACAAGGACATAAGGAGGCTACAAAATGATATAGATAGGTTCAATGAGCATACAATGTCTGATAAATGGAGTGTATTATGATGAAAGTGTGAATCCTTCCATTTTGGTAGGAAAAATACATCACAATTAATGGAAGAGATTACAGAGCTCGGAGATGCAAAGAAGCCAGGGTTTTTCACATGAATTGCAAAGGTCAGTATGCAGGTACAACAGATAATTAGGAAAACCAATAGAATGTTACTGTTCATTGGCAGGAATTGTATATAAAAGTAGGAAAGCTGTGCTTCAGTGCTTTGGTGAGATTGTACACAGTTTTCTAGAAACAATGTGTACTGTGATTTGCTAAGCTTTTCCAGGAACTTCTGCTTTTGTTTCTGATTCACAGCATCTGCAGTTCTTTTGGTTTTCATACTGCGTACAATGTTGGTGTAACATCTTATGGAAATATCTTTGAAGCAGTTCAGGGAAGGTTCAGTAGACTAATACCAAATAGACTAATACCTAGAGGAAATGTTGGACAGTTCATGTTTGTATCTGCTGGAGTTTAGACGTGTAAGATGCAACTTGATTGAAACAAATAATATCATAAAGGGTCTTGACGGGGTTGATGTGGAATGAATTTTTCTTTATGTGAGGAACGTCTAGAATTAGAGGTCACAGTTTAAAAATAATGGTCACTCATTTACACAAATAAGAATTTTTTTTACCTGCTCTGGGCAAATTGGAGCCATTGCAAATTCTCTTCCTCAAGGCAGCGGAAGCAAATTCTTTAAATATTGTTAAGACCAAGAGTAGATAAATACTTGAAAAGGGAGGTGAAGGCTTACCAGGGTCGGTGTATTAGTTGTGCTATTATTGAATGGTGGAGCCAACTTGGGGTGGTGAGGGCTCCAAATTCATATGTCTGTATTTTCATATGCTGCAGCTAAATGGTAAGGCCATTATCTCTGGTACCAGAAGCCCTATATCATGTGCCAGTTTCTCAATGCCTAATATTGTTCAGTTAAATGTAAACTGATTGATATGTAAGAGATAGATCTCCTCATTATACTAATTAACTTTCTTGTTCCTCTATTGGTTGCCTGCACACTACCCTGACTCAATGGCAATTAGAAATTCTGATTCACATTTAAGATTTTTACCAGCCACCTGATGCAAGGTTTTTTTATAATCTGATGTCTGAATTTATCTTATGACAGGCCTCTGTTGAGAATACTCCATCTGGAGTGCTAACAGACACTGTCTGTACTGCAGCAAAATATTTATCCCATGATCAGCAGTAAAATGTAGTTTTGTAAAGTGGACCTGCGATTGTTTGATAAAGATAAGTTGGTGTGAAAATAAAACTTACATCTTCACCAGCTTTTCAGTTATGCTGTTAATATAACGTATTTGTGTATTTTCCCATTGATTAACTGCTACTTTCATCAATAAACGTGGAACTGAAAATGTGTACAATCACTCAATCAGATGTTCACCCAAAATAGTCTGAATAAAACTTTTACTGATTGCTAATTGCTGACTGTCAATGTTTAAATAAACACATAATTATTTAACAGTGGGAACCTTAGTTAAATATCTCATCCAGTTTAATGAAGATGACTTGAATTACAGATATCATTACCTGCTGTAAGTGTATGTCTCACCTAATTATCATATTCTATTAACACAATCGTTAAGAAATTAATTAACTACAAAGATTTGTTACCACTTACAGATAATCACTTACAGATAATTAATTAATCATAACTTCCATAACTGTAATCATTTGTCAAAAAAAAACAAATTACCTATTTGACATTGCAGTTTTAATTTGTCTGTAAATAACACCTGTATTATTGAATCCGGATGAGGGAATATTTCAGTATTTGCTGATTATTATGTATGTTGTACTATAAGTAGATGCATGGACGCCATAAATTGCAGGTTCCACACATTCCCTCATTGAGTTGGTGAAAATGTTTTCTATGGTTTGTAGCAGTTTCAGGGCAATCGCCAGGCTTTGAAAGGAAAATGGTCTTCCTGGAGAATTGGTCACCTTGACATCTGGATTAGTGGTGCTGGAAGAGCACAGCAGTTCAGGCAGCATCCAAGGAGCAGCGAAATCGATGTTTCGGGCAAAAGCCCTTCATCAGGAATAAAGGCAGAGAGCCTGAAGCGTGGAGAGATAAGTGAGAGGAGGGTGGGGGCAGGGAGAAAATAGCATAGTAAGTTTGTTTCACAACATGGTTGAAGAGCTTCAGGGCAAAGGAAATGACCTGGGAGTTGCAATGAGAGATGAAGGGCTTTTGCCCGAAACGTCGATTTCGCTGCTCCTTGGATGCTGCCTGAACTGTGTGCTCTTCCAGCACCACTAATCCAGAAACTGGTTTCCAGCATCTGCAATCATTGCTGTTACCACCTTGGCATCTGCACAGGCAGGATTTCCCAGCAGGCCTTACACTTGTTTTTGGGGACAGAGGTCCTCAGAGGTATGAGATAACTTAATCAACAAGCTGGCGCCCAACAAACATTGTACCAAGGGACAGGCATAGAAATAGTAACGGACTCAAAACTGTGAACCTGTGAGCCTATCCAGTTGATAAGATAACGATTTGATCTAATCGGAAAACAGTTTGGGAGGCTCCATGAGATTATCAACATTTAATTTTGGGACGATGTTGACTTTTGTCTCCACGGCTGATGGGATTAAACTGGTCTCAACAATAACTGGAGATTCTTTGGAAAATGAAATGACCTGAGGGCCGGAGCCCGTCGGCCCCTTCTGAAATCGCAAGGCTAAAGGCAGCAGAAACCGTCTCTCTTTTTGCTTACACTCTCCTCGCTCTGAGCTCGCTGCTCCTCTGGACACCAACCTCTAGGGGCTGAAGACCTCGACCTTGTCTGCAACCTCGGCCTTCAGAAAGCTGGAGCAACACCCGAAGCGGAGAGGGAGCCCCACCAGACAAGCAACAAGTCCCTCAGAGACCTTGCTGGCCTGGAACACTCATACTCTGGGGTAATCGGTTAGGCATGGGCGGGGGTGGATTTATGTAACTTTTAAAGTATAAGTACCCTGTAAATTGTGTAGGGTTAAAAAATTGAGCTGTGTACGCTTCCGTTTTTTTATCTTTTACAGCATAGTGTAGAATATAAGTTTTATCAAGGTATCTTGTGGATTGGGCAAGTTGAAATTTTCTGTAATAAAGTTCACTGGTAATTTTGAACTTATATTTGAGTCGCATCTCTGCTCCTTCTGGGTATATCGCTTGACTGAGTTCACAGCAGATCCCAGACAATAATTCTAGTGTCAGGACCGGAGGGTGATCCGGATAGTTCAAACCGCCCACTCAAGGGGGATTGCTGGCCAGGATAAGCAGTTTGATCTCTCTTTTTCTCCCTCTTGAGGGTGCTGCCCGAGTGGGTAGGTACCGGGTGGCCGTTCCCCCGCCCCCCCACACACACAAGAGGGGGAATCACCCAGGCCGTGATTGCTATGTGGAGATAAGGGCCAACTCGCTGGTCAGGCGATAAACAGCGAGGCAGAAGTGAGGACTGCAGATGCGGGAAACCAGAGTTTAGATTAGAGTGGTGCTGGAAAAGCACAGCAGGTCAGGCAGCACCCGAGGAGCAGGAAAATCCTATAAACAGCGAGTTCGGCTCAGTGCTCTCTCCAGCGGAGTGACCCAAGTGCGGCATTCCAAGTGTTTGAAGTTTCAGAGCCTGCTGGAGAGAGACCTTCACAGTAATCAGCAGACCATCAGACACCAGCCTGAGTGCGGTGTAAAAGGAACAAGGTCCTCCTATAGGTTGAATGAAGTAAGTATAATATGATTATTTTAAATGCAGCAGCTTGCACATCCTCACATGTACTGCAGTTTGAATACTCTGTACAGCAATAATGGACGAAGATTTGTAAAGGTTCAAGATTTCTCCACTAAATGTGATTGCATATGTAATTTGCATCCTATCTTGCCTCATACTTTCTAAAGAACTCCATTGAACATATTTTTTAATGTCTTGTGTTGGAAATATTCAATGTATTTAACATTTCTGCACTATTAGCATTCTGAAAAAAATGCTTCCTTTTTCAGGAAAATCTAGTTTGAATATGATTGTTGATGTTTGTGAATTAATTGAAAGCTTTGAGCTCCACCACTCACACTGAAAATCAGTAAGTAAACCAATTAAAGAGTACAATGTAGTCAATGAAGCCCAGTGATTGTGTATGTTTCTTTTCCCCAGAAGTGCTCATACAATTTCTTCCCACTTTAAAGGAAAATGCTTGGCCACACATTTGTCATAAATCATCGTGTTGCTTTTGGAAGTATTATGATTTATGAAATTATTCAAATCCATTGGTGATGACTATGTTATTATTGACAATAGTGCAATGTATAAACAGTGATTGTATTCCGCAAAATTTTCTTAGCGTCACTGTTGCACAACATTCGTAAAAGGCCAAAGAATAATTTGCTCTATTTCTGCCCTAAATGGCTGTCAGATATTGTATCCAAGATAATTTGAAATCTCCCATTTAGTACTCGCAAATTTGAAGCCTTTACCTTTGTGGTACATTTGATGTGACAACCAAGCGTTTTATTGGGAGGTGAAATGACAAGGGTGCAAGGGATAATTGCATCAGGATATGTAAATATAACCATATCATTATTTTAAAGTCATGTACGCTAGTTTATTTTCTACGTTCATTCTACATTCCCAGGTCCACATGTGCTTGAAAATGCCTTCCATACTTTTTTTAATGGCTGTTAATCTGTCCTGCTGGGCAGCATAGTAGCACCTCCATTGGTAGGAGGATGTAATTACAAGGCAATAGTTTATGCAAACAAATAACAAGAGGAAGCTTCCTAGCCCTTAACGCCTGTTCTACCATAATCGAAAAAAAGCATGTACATATAATATTTATGTTTGATATAATTTCTGCTAGTATACTAATATTTGTGGCTTTTCCATAGATATTTCTTTACATGCCGTAAAATGTGGTCCAAATTTAAAAGAATTAGAACAAAAATACTGTTATCCTTTCAAAGATTGTAATTTTTGAGAAAGCTCTGTGCATGCACCTTACAATGCATATGCCAAGCTTGGCTTTTGACAGGACAATTAAAATGCCAACCATGCAGGAGATAAGTTTAAACCCAGACTGTGACAACACATTGCTGACATGGTGTCAATGCAATCTTAATGCAAAAGTAACTTTGATTTTTACAAAGGCCAAATTCCTGATCTTAGCTGTTTTAACAAAATTAGGCATCGAGCAGAAGTTTGATCCTTAGTCAGCATGAATCAATAACTGCAATTTTGTTGACTTGGATTGTGACAATATAAAGATTTCTTGCTAATGCAGTTTTTTAATTATCTGTTTTTTCATTCCAGTTTTCTTCATTGGATCCAAAACAGTTCTGTATATTCCTGTAACTTGATTTTTCTTTGTACAAGTGACGTTCCCTCATGTACGAGCCAAGGTAGTGAATGTTCAGGAGTATGCCTGGAGTGACCATACTTTCACTCCTCTACTGTACATGCTGGAAATGTTCACCAGACAGCAATCAGGAAGACAAGCCAATGGCAAAACACTGGAATAGTGGGGCTAATTGCAGCTTCTGCAGTAAAGTGAGGCAAATCTGTGCACAGATTTGTTCCTTTTCATCTGTGTAGTTTGTTAGTAATATAAAACAAAGAATTGCTAGAGATCTGTAACTCAAACAAAAATTGCTGGCAGAACTCAGTAGGTCTGGCAGCATCTGAGTGGAAAAAGTAGAGTTAACGTTTCAAATCTGGTGACTTTTTATCAGAACAATCCAATAGTAAATTGTCTTTATTAGTTAATGATTAGAAAGATAATTACACTTTGGCATGGTTTCAGCCATGGTTTTCCTCCTTAGCCCCAGATGGCAGCAAAGTAATGCTTGGAGAAAGTGGGGACTGCAGATGCCAGAGATCAGAGCTTAAAAATGTGTTGCTGGAAAAGCGCAGCAGGTCAAGCAGCATCAAAGGAACAGGAGAATGGACGTTTCAGGCATAAGCCCTTCTTCAGGAATGAAGCATGTCCGAAACGTTGATTCTCCTGTTCCTTTGATGCTGCCTGACCTGTTGCGCTTTTCCAGCAACACATTTTTAAGCAAAGTAATGCTGTTAATGACCTGATGTCAGCAAGTTAGTTGACCATTTCCTCAGTGATCCTGCCACAGCAATACACTCAAAGGGGTTGGTTGGAGTAGTTGGCTGGACAGCTGGTTTATGATGCAGTGACATCACCCACATGTGTTCAATTCCCATATCCAGCTGCTGTCACCATGAAGGTCCCACCTTCTCAACCTTGCCCCTCACATGAAATGTGGTGACATTCCAGTTAAATTCAACACCGGTTGCCTATCTCTAATGAGAAAGCAGTCCTATGGTCCTGTACGACTCTATATACTGACTGTTTCTATAAATAGTTTAATATTATTTTCATTTGAATGTACAAAGTTAAAAATGAAGGGTCCCCTTCATTGTCCAGTACTTCCCAGGAGCCAAAAAACTATGTTATGTTCTTCACAGCCTGCAACACATTATCAATGAGGATGAGCACCTCGCCAAGTCCTTCCCCACACCTCCACTGCTCGCCTTTAAAGAGCCACCAAACCTCAAACAGATTATTGTTCACAGCAAACTGCCCGACTTTCAGGGCAATATCATTGCCTTGTCACGGTGGATGCTGCAAGACGTGTCAGTGTCGACATGGATACCATCATTACACGTGGGGACACCTCCCACCATGTACATGGCAGGTACTCATGTGACTCAGCCAACATTGACTATCTCATATGCTGCAGGCAAGGATGTCCTGAGGAGAGACCAAGCAGAGGCTATGGCAACGGATGAATGGGCACTGCACAACAATCACCAGCCAGGAGGGTTCCCTCCCAGTCGGAGAACACTTCAGTGGTCCAGGACATTTGACCTCGGACCGTCAGATGACCGAAGTCCAAGGCAGACTTCGGGACAGACAACAACAAAAAGTAGCCGAGCAGAGGCCGATAGCTAAGTTTGGTACCCATGGGGATGGTCTCAACTGGGTCCTTGGGTTCATGTCACACTACAGGTGACCCCATTGCACTATACTCATACACAGACAGACAGATACACACAGACACACACACACACTCCCACAGGCACACACACTCATGCAGATCCTCTCTCATACACTCACATATACACTCCCACACACAGGCAATTATAACACCCTCCCCCCCCTCCACACACACACACACACATGCACATATACACATATAAGTTTGTGGGATGAATTTGTACTTGCAGAATTACATTTTACGTTGCTCAAAAACTGCATGAATCCATGTAAAATTCTGTAAATCCATTTTTTAGATTAGAATCAGTCTGACCATTGTGGCATAGACAACCTCACACAGGGAGTTAACACCTTTGATACATTATCTGGGCTGACATGACACCAATTGTTAAAATTCACTTGAAAATGTAACTTTTAAAAAGTTCTGCGATTTACACATGAAAGAACTAAAACCAACATGGTCATTCGAAAAGATGAGAGACTTAACAAACAATCAAGGTCTTTTCTCAATACATAATTTCAGTTACATCACACTGTAAACTTCTGCTATAAATTCTGTGTCTTACAATCTTATTCTCCACAACCACCTGATGAAGGAGCAGTGATCCGAAAGCGAGTGCTTCCAATTAAACCTGTTGGACTATAACCTGGTGTTGTGAGATTTTTAACTTTGTACACCTCAGTCCAACACCAGCATCTCCAAATCATTTGAATGTAGTTCATGCTGGAAGTTTCATGTGGTAAACACCACTTATTTTATTTTCATCTGATTCCATGAAGGAATTGTTAACTGACTGGAGTAAAGAACTGACAAACCTGTAAGTGCAGAAGATTTGAAAGTCATCATATTCCATATTTGAGTACCTCTGCAGCAATATACATGGGTCATATGCCTGGATATCCTCAGAACACTGTTATGCAAATGCTAATAATAGTTTCTAATGTTTCATTGTAATACCATGGTGTCTATGAAGACTTCAAAGTGGAGTTGCAGGTAGATAGGATAGTGAAGAAGGTGTTTAGTATGCTTTCCTTTATTGTCCCAGGGTTGGAGGATTTGAGCTATAGCGAGAGGCTGAACAGGCTGGGACTGTTTTCCCTGGAGCGTCGGAGGCTGAGGGGTGACCTTCTAGAAGTTTACAAAATTATTTATGAGGGGCATGGATAGGGTAAATAGACAAAGTCTTTTCCCTGGGGTCAGGGAGTCCAGAACTAGAGGGCATAGGTTTAGAGTGAGAGGGGAAAAATATAAAAGAGACCTACGGGGCAACTTTTTCACACAAAGGGTGGTACATTTATGGAATGAACTGCCAGAGGATGTGGTGGAGGCTGGTACAATTGCAATATTTAAGAGGCATTTGGATGGGTATACGAATAGAAAGGTTTTGGAGGGATATGGGCTGGGTGCGGACAGGTGGGACTAGATTGGGTTGGGATATCTGGTCGACATGGACGGGTTGGACCGAAGGGTCTGTTTCCATGCTGTACATCTCTATGACTCTATGACATTGTTAGTTGTGTAATGTTACAAAGGCCCACTGTGTAGCTATTCCACAATATTATTGGCTCCATTAGGTGCAAATGGAGAGAAACAAATTATGAACAGAATCTTCCCAGCCCCTGAATGACATCTAGTCAATTGGGAAAATATGGCAATATTGGAGAATTAACTTCTTGATGTTGAGGAATAACAATCAAATTTTCAAAAAGGTTTTAACAATGAGATGAGAAGCTCATTAGTTAATGATAATGGGCCTATTTACATGCAGTAACATCTTATAGATACTTAATCTCATTTAATTTATACATGGTTTGCTATTTTCCCAAGTAATGGAGGGAAATTAGCTGTTGACATTCCCGCAAAGGAAGTCTGAGTAGTTATCTGGTAGCTCTAGTTTAGTGCTAGACCATCCAGGCCTTCATCCTCGATAAATTCCGCAAAATCTCAGGTTCATTCAATATTTAGCAACTGTCTGCATTCTTTGATCAAGGAAGCTATTAATGGACACCAATGAGCTTTGCTTAATCTAAGCACATCTCTGCCTCATTGAGTCATGGAGGTCTGAAGCACAGCCTTTGTCTCACTGAGTCTGTGCCTGTCAAAAGCAACAATGGTCTATTCACATTCCATTTTCCAGCACTTGGCCCCATAGCCTTGTATGCCTTGGCATTGTAAGTGGACATCAAGACACTAACATATTATGAGTGTTCTATTTATATGTTTACAAGCTGAAAATGTGTTGCTGGAAAAGCGCAGCAGGTCAGGCAGCATCCAAGGAGCAGGAGAATCGACGTTTTTGGCATGAGCCCTTCTTCAGGAATGAGGAAGGTGTGCCATGCAGGCTAAGATAAAAGGCAGGGAGGAGGGACTTGGGGGAGGGGCGTTGGAAATGTGATAGGTGGAAGGAGGTAAAGGTGAGGGTGATAGGCCGGAGTGGGGGTGGGAGCGGAGAGGTCAGGAAGAAGATTGCAGGTTAGGAAGGTGGTGCTGAGT
>NC_057724.1:20990798-20992039 GCF_004010195.1 Chiloscyllium plagiosum
CGATACAGTCATCGATGAGCGGAGGAAAAGGTGGGGGGTGGTGCCAGTGTAGCTGCGGAAGATGGACTGTTCCACATATCCTACGAAGAGGCAGGCATAGCTGGGGCCCATGCGGGTGCCCATGGCTACTCCTTTGGTTTGGAAGAAGTGGGAGGATTGGAAAGAGAAGTTGTTCAGAGGGAGGACCAGTTCAGTCAGTAGAAGGAGGGTGTCAGTGGAAGGGTACTGGTTGGTACGGCGGGAAAGGAAGAAGCGGAGGGCTTTGATGGGGGATGGATGTTTTTAGATTAGATTACTTACAGATTAGATTACTTACAGTGTGGAAACAGGTCCTTCGCCCCAACAGGTCCACGCCGACCCGCAGAAGCGCAACCACCCAGACCCATTTCTCTGCATTTACCCATTCACCTAACGCTACGAGCAATTTAGCCAGGCCAATTCACCTAACCTGCACATTTTTTTGGATTGTGGGAGGAAACCCACGCAGACACGGGGAGAATGTGCAAACTCCACACAGAGAGTCGCCTGAGGCGGGAATTGAATCCCGGGTCTCTGGCGCTGTGAGGCAGCAGTGCTAACCACTGTGCCGCTGTGCTGCCCACATGTACAGGGACTGGATGTCCATGGTGAAGATAAGGCATTGGGGACCGGGGAAGCGAAAATCATGGAGGAGGTGGAGGGCATGGGATATGTGGAACAGTCCATCTTCAGCAGCTACACTGACACCACCCCCCACCTTTTCCTCCACTACATCGATAACTGTATCGGTGCTGCCTCATGCTCCCACGAGGATGTTGAACAGTACATCCACTTTACCAACACCTTCCACCCCGACCTCAAATTTACCAAACCGTCTCAGACTCCTCCCTCCCCTTCTTAGACCTCTCCATTTCTATCTCGGGCGACCGAATCAACACGGAAATTTACTAAAAACCGACCGACTCCCACAGCTACCTAGACTACACCTCCTCCCACCCTGCCCCCTGTGAAAACGCCATCCCATATTTCCAATTCCTTCGTCTCCGCCTCATCTGGTCCCAGGAGGACCAGTTCCAATACCGTACAACCCAGATGGCCTCTTTCTTCAAAGACCCCAATTTCCCCCCAGACGTGATCGACGATGCTCTCCACAGGATCTCCTCCACTTCCCGTTCCTCCACCCTTGAGCCCCGCTCCGCCCCTCCAATCGTCACCAGGACAGAACCCCACTGGTCCTCACCTACCACCCCACCAACCTCCAT
>NC_057724.1:20992344-21000634 GCF_004010195.1 Chiloscyllium plagiosum
CCCCTCCCCACACCTTGTCTCAGTCCCAACCCTCGAACTCAGCACCACCTTCCTAACCTGCAATCTTCTTCCTGACCTCTCCGCCCCCACCCCAACTCTGGCCTATCACCCTCACCTTTACCTCCTTCCACCTATCGCATTTCCAACGCCCCTCCCCCAAGTCCCTCCTCCCTGCCTTTTATCTTAGCCTGCTTGGCACACCTTCCTCATTCCTGAAGAAGGGCTCATGCTAGAAACGTCGATTCTCCTGCTCCTTGGATGCTGCCTGACCTGCTGCGCTTTTCCAGCAACACATTTTCAGCTCTGAACTCCAGCATCTGCATTTCTCACTTTCTCCTTATATGTTTACAACACTTGTATATGAACTAATACACTTCTGATATGATTTGGAGATGCCGGTGTTGGACTAGGGTGTACAAAGTTAAAAATCACATAACACCAGGTTATAGTCCAACAGGTTGAATTGGAAGCACATTAGCTTTCGGAGCGTTGCTCCTTCCACCTGATGAAAGAGCGTGACTCCGAAAGCTAGTGTGCTTCCAGTTAAACCTGTTGGACTATAACCTGGTGTTGTATGATTTTTAACTTCTGATATGGTTCACTAATCAACAGTGTATTTCGGAGCTCACTGACCCCTTTCATTGCAATGCGACTGCAATGCTACTTGCTGCTCACAGACTGATAATCTCCTTGTGCTTTGGAACAGAACATAGTCCATGGCTCTTGTTTTGTTAGCACTCTCTTATTTTGTTTCAGTTTGGATTCTGTCTTCATCTCGCCTTTTAGTTCTGAGCTAGTCAGGTAGCTTGTCATTACTTGTAGCAATGAACAGTCGAGGGGGACTATGGTTGGAAAAATGCTGCAATAGCGTTAGGGTTAACACAGAACATGGCACCTGCAGCATGAACACTGTCAGTAATGAGCAATTCACTGCTTTTGAACTAAAGAACCATGGGACATACTTAACTGAGCAGCAAAGAATTCTGTGAGTAAATCTGCAAGAGCCCACAGAGAGAAACGCTTCATGAAATCTCCCAAAATTGACACTTAATTGAATTTGCTTACAATTCAGCCGACTATTTTCAAGCCTTCTTCTTTAAACCCAATATCAAAGAGGAAGAATTGCCGGTTGTGTTGTGCTCCAAAGTATTGTGTTCTTCTTGCTATTTTCCCAGAAGCACAGCCACCAAATGCTCATATGCTTGAGTTAACTTTTATTATTCTTGTTTAAGAGAAAAACATTTCATTACATTTCTCAGGTGACACTTTGTATGTATGTAAAAAGACCTTTGAAAAGGAAGTGGCAGCATCAGTGACCATAAAAATAGAGGTTACATGCTAAAGTTTTGTGCCTCATTGGAAAAATAAGCCAAAATGACACTTTGCCAACCAGAACAAGTGCCTGAAGCATGTGTAAATTGTGGGCCAGCTCAGGCAGCAGTACATTTGTTCTCCAACAAGCAAGTCTTGTGTCCATTATTTTAATCACAAGCAGCCTGGACTCAACCTCTATTTAAAAAAGTGTCTTTTGTTTAACTCTGATGTGCTTTTTTCGGAAAAAAATGTTCCAAATGCAAAATGTTTGGACTATGGATAGTAATGGCTGTGCTCTGGCGAACATGCATGAGGGATACATCCTTGAATGAGGCTTCCAGTCACAGTCAGACTGTGTAAAAGCTGAGGAGATTACAACCTGGTCAAACAGCAGAATCAGATTTTAAGAGAATGAAATATATGGAATTTAACACCTGAATTATTAAGGTACTGATAATTCCAGTCAAATAGCAAAAGGCAGTGAAGACAATAGTAAAAGGAAATGATGTATAATGGCAGGTGTAATTTCAAGCTTTGCCCGTCATATCAGTTAAAGCTGACATATTGGCAGGGTATAGGGAAGACTAAGCATTTAACTTAGTAGAAAGTTAATGCCTGAGTGGAAAGCATGTAAAAGCCGATCCATCGTGTTTTATTTTCAACCTGGTAAATTAGGGTCGATTTTACAGTCATTAGCATATTTGAAGTTTGAAGTTGGGTACACATAGACTGCAATGGATAGTTCTATCCCATCCCTCCACCCAAGTCTCTCACCCACAATTTTGGCAACACATCAGTTGGCCGATCTGGTCTTGGGTCTATTGAGGCCCTTAAATGATCTATTTAAACTAATGCACTAATTTCATCTGGATCTGTGGAAGGCAGATGCAAGGAGAGCATCCTGGCATCATTCACTCCATATTCTGGTATCAGCCAGAAAGGGAGATACTGCTTTGACGTTATAAGACATGGGAGCTGAAGTAGACCATTCATCTGCTCTGCCATTCATTATGACCATGGCTGACCTGATAAGCCTCAACTCCACTTTTCTGCCTTATTTCTTGGTTCCCTTATTGGCTAGAAATCTGTCTCTCACCTTTGAATGTGCTTAATGACCCAAACTCAATCTCCCTCTGTGGTAAAGAATCCCAGATTCTCAATCCCCAATGTTAAATTCCTCTATCTGTGTTGTGGATGTTGTAACCCCCTATTCTGAGAGGATGCCTTCTGTTCCTTTACTCTCTCACAATGGGAAACAATCTTTCCACATTTAGTGCATGTTGACCTGTGCTCATCAGGAGCACCCTTCCAACTTTACACCTCCCCTCCCCAACCTTGTTGAAATTTGCTAAGCAGGGCCAACCAAGATCCCTGACCTGTCTGAAGTTTGGGATCCCTCATTTCTTTTTCATGTATGACCTGTAGTCCGAGCAGTGACAACTGTCCCATTCTAGACTTGCTAGAATATGGAATCGCCATTGGCTGGCAGCGTTCTAGAGCAGGACATCTTCCCAGATGGCAATTGAAGTCACACTCCATTTGCATTTAGGCTGTCCGAGTGTTGTCTGACTGTGAAGCAGTCCAATTTCCAGTCAACCTTTTGCTGGTGGACATTTCAGTTGGAGATATGGGTAATCCATTCCCTGCGAGATCCATCCTCCATCTTCTTTGAACAGCTACTCCTAAGTCCATGAATGAAATAAAAGCAAAGTACATCATATGCTCAATATGTTAAACAGAAAACATTGTGCTGAAAAGCATCTGTGGCAAGAGAAAGAGAGTGAAAACTTTGAGTCACGGATGATTGGAATTGAAAAAATGGCAGGAATGTGATGAGTTTGTGCTATTGAAAGTGGGAAGGAGGAGAAAACAGAGGTGAAGCTCTAGGATATGTAAAGGACAGGATGGTTTAATCGGCAAAGGTGTCCAGGAGCAAAAGGCAAAGGGATTGATATTGGTTATAATAAAGGTACAAAGCAAGTATCTGGAGTGTGTAAATGGGCAGAATAATGCACTGCTCTGACCTTCACACCAGGGACACTATCCAACATGTGCTAAAATCTATCAAAGTAAGAAAAATATATATTTAAATTAAATAGTGAAAGAAATAAAGTGGGAAATTTAGATTTTTTTGTTCACATGGAGATTAGAACAGTCCTAGAATGTATGGTAAACAAAGACATCTTTATCACTTCAAAAACTCAGATTAGATTCCCTACAGTGTGGAAACAGGCCCTTTGGCCCAACCAGTCCATACCGACCCTCCAAAGAGTAACCCACCCAGACCCATTTCCCTCTGACTAATGCGCCGAACACTACGGGCAATTTAGCATGGCCAATCCACCTGACCTGCACATCTTTTGGACTGTGGGAGGAAACCCACGCAGATACAGGGAGAATGTGCAAACTCCACACAGATACCCGAAGCTGGAGTCGAACCTGGGACCCTGGTGCTTTGAGGTAGCAGTGCTAATCACTGAACCACCGTGCCGCCCTAAATTTAGATTAGATTAATTACAGTGTGGAAACAGGCCCTTCGGCCCAACAAGTCCACACAGACCCGCCGAAGCGTAACCCACCCAGACCCATTCCCCTACCTTTACCCCTTCACCTAAAACTACGGGCAATTTAGCGTGGCCTAATATTGCAATGTATAAGGCTAGAGCTGGATTGGGAGAGTTTAGACTATATAATCTTCCTTCAGCCTGAACAGATATGATGATGGTATGAATGATCTTATTCTGTGTTTTTTTTTTACCAGATCTAGCAATGTAAAACTGGATCTCTGAGCCAACGTGGGATGTCAGCAGCAGGTTTGCAAACAACCACAATCTGTGAAATCATAGTTTGATATATTTCTCACTTAACCATTGCAATTGAGCCAAATTATCGACTGAGATTTATTGCGGTTCAAGAACAGTATGCTAGGAAAATGAACAGGACTACATGAAAGTGAAATGGTAATCTGTCAGTGCTAGAACATAAGCTTTTTAAACAGTGGAAACTGCATGTTGTAAGCAGAGCTGCATAATCTCAGAACCAACTAAAGACGTCAAAGCTTTGTAGTCCTACATACTCAGTTGTGAATGGTGGCAAATTGCTATAAAAGTAATCAGAGGAGAAGGCTGTGTGAACATCCTTGATCTTAATCCAGAAAACCAGTCGAAGAATAAACAAGGAATCAGACTTTGCTTATGTTTACAATAATTTCCAGATTTAACATTACAGGTACACACCTTCTAATCTAATCACCGTAGTTTTCAACTTTGTTCATAATGAGGAAATGAATCCCCAGTTTATGTTCCCAACTGTTGTCTTTCAGTTCCTTCAACTGTTAAGTGGTCTGGTGTGGATTAGGATAAATATCAATGCAGGGCGGAAGTGGGTACTGCAGATGCTGGAGATTAAAGTCAAGATTAGAGTGGTGCTGGAAAAGCACAGCAGGTCAGGCAGCATCCGAGAAGCAGGAAAATAGATGTTTTGGGCAAAAGCTCTTCATCAGGAATGAGGCTGGGAGCCTCGGAATGGAGAAATAAATGGAAGGAGGGGGGGTGGGGCTGGGGAGAAGGTGGCTGGGAGTGCTAAAGGTGGATGGAAGTGGGGGTAAAGGTGATAGGTCAGAGAGGAGGATGGAACAGATAGATGGGAAGGAAGATTGGCAGGTCATGAGGATGGTGCTGAGCTGGAAAGTTAGAACTGGGGTAAGTTGGGGGAGGGGAAATGAGGAAACTGGTGAAGTCCACATTGATGCCCTGGGGTTGAAGGGTCCCAAGGCAGAAGATAAGGTGTTCTTCCTCCAGGCGTCCGGAGGTAAGAGAGTGGCAATGGAGGAGGCCCAGGACCTGCATGTTCTCAGCAGAGTGGGAGGGGGAGTTGAAATGTTCAGCCATGGAATAGTGGGATTGATTGGTGTGGGTGACCTGGAGACGTTCTCTGAAGCGCTTTGCGAGAAAGCGTCTGATCTCCTCAATGTAAAGAGACCGCATCGGGAGCAACGGGTACAATAAATGACATGTGTGAAAGTGCAAGTGAAACTGGATGTGGAAGGTTCCTTTGGGGCCTTGGATGGAGGTGAGGGGTAGGTGTGGTTGCATGTTTTGCAATTCCTGCATTGGCAGGGGTAGGTGCCAGGACGGGAGGGTGGGTTGTTGGGAGGCATGGACCTGACCCGGTAGTCGTGGAGGGAACGGTCTTTGCAGAAAGTGGATAGGGTGCGGAGGGAAATATATCTCTGGTGGTGGGGTCTGTTTGTAGGTGGCGGCAATGTTGGCAGATGATGCAGTTTGTGTGGAGGTTGGTGGGGTGGAAAGTGAGGATCAAGGGGGTTCTGTCCTTGTTGCAGGTGGGGTTTGAGGGCGGAGGTACGGGATGTGGAGGGTATCTTCAACCACATGGGAAGGGGAAATTGCAGTCTCTAAAGAAGGAGGCCATCTGGTGTGTTCTGTGGTGGAACCTGTCCTCCCTGGGAGCAGATGCAGTGGAGGCGGAGGAATTGGGAATATGGGATAGTATTTTTGCAGGAGGTAGGGTGGGAAGAAGTGTAATCCAGGTAGCTGTGGGAGTCAGTGGGTTTGTAGAAAATGTCAGTGTTGAATCGGTCATCGTTGATGGAGATGGAGAGGTCCAGGAAGGGGAGGGAGGTGTCAGAGATGGTCCAGGTGAATTTAAGGTCGGGGTGGAATGTGTTGGTGAAATTGATGAATTGCTCAACCTCCTCGTAGGAGCATGAGGTGCTGCCGATGCAGTCATCAATGTAGCGGAGGAAAACGTGGGGAGTGGTGCCGGTGTAACTACAGAAGATGGACTGTTCTACATAGCCGACAAAGAGACAGGCATAGCTGGAGCCCAGAAGGCTACCCCTTTCGTCTGGAGGAAGTGGGAGGATTCAAAAGAGAAATTCTTGAGGGTGAGGACCAGTTCAGCCAAACGAATCAGATTGTCAGTTGGAGGATACTGGTGGGGATGTTGGGAGAGGAAGAAACGGAAGGCTTGGAGGCCCTGTTTATGACGGTTGGAGATGTAGAGGGACTGGATGTCTATGGTGAAGATGAGGCATTGGGGAAACTGAAGTCTTGGAGGAGGTGGAGGGCGTGCATGGTGACCCAAACATATGTGGGGAGTTCCTGGACTGGGGGGGATTGGACAGTTTTGAGTTAGGTGGAGATGAATTTGGTGGGGTAGGAGCAGGCATAGGTTGGCCAGGATGGTCAGGCTTGTGGATCTTGGATAGGAGGCAGAATTGGGCAGTGGGGGGGCGGTTCCCAAACTATGAGGTTGGAAGCTGTGGATGGGAGATACCCTGAGGTGATGAGGAGGTTGTTTAGGGTCTGGGAGATGATGGTTTGGTGATGGGGGGGGGTGAGATCATGGTTGAGGGGTTAGTAGGAGGAGATGTCTTTGAGTTGGTGCCTGGCTTCAGTGGACGGAAGTGGGTACTGCAGATGAAGATTAGAGTCAAGATTAGAGTGATGCTGGATTTATCATTCCAATCTAACTGGTATAATCTTACTGTATGATGCTTATTGTATTACAGCAACTATTTAAAGATTACATGAATATGGTTTATATTACTAGGAAGATGATTAGGAGCATTCTAGTCCAAAGTTCCTGAAGAAGGGTTTATGCCCGAAACGTCGATTTTCCTGTTCCTTGGATGCTGCCTGACCTGCTGCGCTTTTCCAGCAACACATTTTCAGCTCTGATCTCCAACATCTGCAGTCCTCACTTTCTCCTCAAAGTCTGCATTCTACAAGCTGGTTCTTTACTCTGGCCAAGTCCTTATGACATCGTCACAATGGACAGTGCTTAATGAACTCAATCAAGCAATCACTCTTTCTGACCTTTCCTACAACCTACATGCAAATAAAACAGAATTAACATCCCATCTTCAACAATGATAAAGCTGAACAGATTAATGTCAACTGTTACAACTCTGGAAGAAGAAATGCACTGAAAATCACCCCCACTACCTCATGACTTTTATCAAATTGTAAATGTACTTTTAATCACTAAAAGTAGTCTCTTTATTTCTATTAAATAGAACAAAAGATACTTTCACCGGGATGTTCAATAAATGCAAATAACATGTTTATTATAAATAAACCTATTCTGCAAACAAATGGTGAAATGTCGGAGAATTGAGCCCAATGGATCAGAGACCACAAATGAGGATCGTAGTGAAATTGACACACAGTTTATTAAGGAGAAAGTGAGGTCTGCAGATGCTGGAGATCAAAGTTGAAACTTTATTGCTGGAACAGCACAGCAGGTCAGGCAGCATTCCTGAGGAAGGGCCTGTGCCCGAAACGTCGAATCTCCTGTTCCCTGGATGCTGCTTGACCTGCTGTGCTGTTCCAGCAATAAAGTTTCAACACAGTTTATTAAACAAAGCGATATTGTGGAAGAGAAATTAACCAAGCTGCCACAGAACTAATTCTCTGCACAGGTGGCCAAATGCTCTTCCCAGAACAGAAAGTGTAGGTATATTTTATAGAGGTACAACACAAAGGTGATAATTGTAAAGTAGTTACAGTGCAATGGTGAAAATTGTAAAGAGATTAAAACAAGAATAAACTGAATGGAAGTTAACCAAGTGTCTGGCAGGAACAATTCATTTATAATTAACACAGGAGATTCCAGACATCGCCGTGAATAGGGGAAAATGTCTTCTAGAGGATTCGTCATTGTATTTCCTGTCTGCGTGAATATGTGTAAATGTTCCTTCTCCTGGCATTCAGGTCTGCCCATTGTGTTTCTCCTGTGAGCAAAGTCTTCTGGGGTCTCTGGGTCTGCCTCTTTGCAGTATCGGTTTCAGTGTGAAATGAGCCTGCCCTTAGGGTATTGGGACTGCAGTGCTAATCTGAGCTGGGAACTGATTGTAAAAACAATGACTGCAGATGCTGGAAACAAGTTTCTGGATTAGTGGTGCTGGAAAAGCACAATAGTTCAGGCAGCATCCGAGGAGCAGGAAAGTCGA
>NC_057724.1:21000674-21014745 GCF_004010195.1 Chiloscyllium plagiosum
GATGAGGTGGGGGAAAGGGAAATGAGGAAACTGTTGAAGTCCACATTGATGCCCTGGGGTTGAGGTGTTCCGAGGCGGAAGATGAGGTGTTCTTCCTCCAGGGAGCGGCGGTGAAGAAGGCCCAGGACCTCCATGTCCTAGGCAGAGTGGGAGGGGGAGTTGAAATGTTGGGACACAGGGCAGTGTGGTTGATTGCTGCGGGTGTCCTGGAGATGTTCCCTAAAGCGCTCTGCTAGGAGACGTCCAGTCTTCTCAATGTAGAGGAGACCGCATCGGGAGTAACGGATACAATAAATGACATTGGTGGATGTGCAGGTAAAACTTTGATGGATGTGGAAGGCTCCTTTGGGGCCTTGGATGGAGGTGAGGGTGGAGGTGTGGGCACAGGTTTTGCAATTCCTGCGGTGGCAGGGAAAGGTGCCAGGAGGTGAGGGCGGCTTGTTGGGGGCGTGGACCTGACCAGGATCTGGGAGCTGATTGTAAAAGCTGTGTTCGGAAGTGTATTCTCTGGTCTGGGAGTGGTTTGGCCATGTCTGTTTGGCCAAGACTGGGACACTGTGGGTTGTTTCTGTATGTGTTGGCAGGCTTAATCTCTGTGTTTTACAGGCCATCTTCTGTGCTTTTATGTGGCCACGCTGTGGGTCGGCAGGGTGGCATATCTATTTCCCACATAAACTGATTATCAAATGAACTACTATGCGAATTAACTATATCCCTCTTAATCCCAAATGCACATACATTTCTATATTGACAGGATAAAGGTATACATGATTCTGCACAGCTATTAAAGATAGGAGAAAGAAGTTAAGCAAAAACATGAAGAAAAAAATACTCCTCCAGGTCAAGGGGTGAATTGAGATAGTAAAAAGTGGGTTGACCTTCACAGTTTCTTTGAATTTCTGTCAATGAGATTTGATTACTGACAGCCGCAACAATGGATAATCTTCAGATTAGATTTCAAATTCAGCTGAGAAACAGAAGAAGTCCTGACATTTGAAATTTTGTCAGGTTTTCTCAAATTATTTGATCACACCCAAAGATTGTGTGACATCATCACATTGGTTGGAGGTACTGCAGCTTCAACATTAACATTTTCATTTATACAACAGCATTGACTAATCAAACAGGAGAATTGTCTAGATTTGCCTTTGAGGAGAAAGTGGGGACTGCAGAATGCTGGAGATCAGAGCTGAAAATGTGTTGCTGGAAAAGCGCAGCAGCTCAGGGAGCATCCAAGGAGCAGGAGAATCGACGTTTCAGGCATGAGCCCTTCTTCAGGAAGAAGGGTCATTTTTTTTACACAGAGGGTGGTTAGAGTAAAAGAGAGAGAGAAGAACATCAGTGATAAGGCCTTAACACAGAGTCATAGAGTCATACAGCATAGAAACAGACCTTTTGGTCCAACCAGTCCATGACGAACGCAATCCCAAATTAAACAAGTTTCACTTGCCAGCTCCTGGTCCATATCCCTCCAAACATTTCCTATTCATGCACCTATGCAAATGTTTTTTAAACATTATAATCGTATTCACCTGTATCACTTCTTCAGGAAGTTCATTTTACACTCTAACCACCCTCTGTGTAAAAAAAAAAGACCCTTCTTCCTGAAGAAGGGCTCATGCCTGAAACATCGATTCTCCTGCTCCTTGGATGAAAAAAATGACCCTCATGTCTTTTTTTAAATCTCTTACCTCTCACCTTAAAAGTGTGCCCCCTAGTCTTGAAATCCCGCATCCGAGGGAAAAGACAACCATCATTAACTTTATCTATACCCCTCATTATTTTAAAATTTAAATCAGGTCATCTCTACACCTCCTATATTCCAGTGAAAAAAGACACAGCCTATCCAACCTTTCTTTCTAACTCAATGCTTCCATGCTCAGCAACATCTCTTCTGAACCCTCTCCAGCTTGATAATATCCTTCCTGTAACTGGCTGATCAGAACTGGACACAGTATTCCAGAAGAGGTTTCACCAATGTCCTGTCCAACTCCTCCACTTAAAGGACTGAGTAATGAAGGCAAGTGTACCAAATGCCATTTTAACCACCCTGTCAATACGTGATGCAAACTTCAAAAAATTATGTACCAGAATCTCTCTGTTCTACAACACTACCCAAAGCTCTACCATAATTCTATAAGCCCTATCCTTGTTTATTGTACCAAAATGTGAAACCTCACAGTTATCCAGATTGAACTCCATCTGTCATTTTTCAGCCCATTGACCTATTTGATCAAGATCCCTTTCTAAGAAACCCTTTTTCCTGTCTACTATGCCACCAATTTTGGTGTCATCTGTAAATTTACTAACTATGTCTTCTGTATTCTCATCCAAATCATTTATACAAATGGCTAATTTAGTTTAGTTTCTAGTCAACAGTAATCTCCAGGACAGGAGATTCAGTGATGGTAATGTCATTGAATGGCAAAGGGGGATGATTAGCTTGTCTGTTGTATTAGATTGCCTAGCGTTTGTGTGGTGTGAATATTGCTTGCCACTTGTCAGCCCAAGCATGAATATTTTCAATGTCTTGCTTCATTTGGACATGGACTGCTTCTGTATCTAATAAGTTGTAAATAATGCTGAACTTTGTGCAATCATCAACAAACATTCCCACTTCTGACCTTATGATGGAAGGAAGGTCATTAGTGAAGCAGTTGAGGATGGCTGGATAAGGGACACTATCCTAAGGAACTCCTGCAGAAATGTCCTGGAGCTGAGATGATTGACCTCCAACAACCAAACAAGGTGCAAACAGGGATCTCTGGCTGACAGATATAAACAGGAGTGTCAGAGTTTCTTTTCACTCTGAGAGCTGGCTCTGAGGAAGCCAGAACATTGTCATGTACTATGCATTTGTAAATAAAGGGTGAGTTGGTGACAGGAAACCAGCCTCTGTTGAGTTATTTCACTCTAGGATTCAGATTCCTTGTCCAGGTTTGTACCCCCACTGTAAATGAGGTCAGGAGCTAACTAACACTCAGTCTGCATTCTGCCAGGGCCAGTGAGCAGGTTATTGTGAAGCAAGTGCTGCTTCATAACGTTGTTGATGATACCTTCCAACACATAATTGATGATTAAGAATAAAATGATGGGGCAGTAATTCATCAGATTGGATTTGTCCTGCTTTTTTTTTGCATAGGACAGAGCTGAATGATTTTCCACATTGTAGATGCCAGTGTTTTAGTTTGGTTACCTGGTTACTGTGATCATTGAGCATATCAATACTAGCTCGGCCTTTTTTTTTGAGGCAAAGCTTTGTTAGCTATTGTCGCAAGGAAAAACGCATTTTTTTACCTAAGTCAAGTACTAACATCTTCATTGACGTGTTTTGATCTTGTATATACAATGATAAAAATTGAGCCCCATTGTGTTTTGTACCATGGCCAGCTGATGTTGCTGAAACTTTATCTAAAGGATTGCAGCCCATTTTCACAAAGGCCTCCCCTGTTCTGGTACAATTGCAGTGAGCATTCTCTATCTCTTAACTGCACTGTCTGTCTGTGCTAAGCATGCTATGTTCAGTCGCCAAAAATATTTAGGGCAATTTTGTGCCACAAGCAGATTCATTCTCTACATTTCCACACAGCAGTCAGCCTGCATCTCAAGCTGAGATCTTGCAAGCCCCCCTCTAATAAGGTTTACTGATAACCTGAGCAAGAGTGTTTATGCCAGTTATAAAAATTACTGCCAAATTGCCTTTTAAATAGAATCCTTTCAACATCTCAGAAACATCCTGTTTGATTCATTAATGCAGACGCCACCTATCAAGTGAAATGTGGCGTGTCTATAGTCAGACTAGCAGGAATCTTCAGTACAATTTACTTTGGCCACTCAAGATTTACAAACAATGGCAGATGGAATCCAGAAGCATTGTAAGCTGTGTCCAATCTATAATAGTCTCTGATGAGAAATCACAGCCTTTTCTAAAGTTGTTTTCATGAGCTAACAACTCTAAAGCCCATACATTTTGACTTTGTTGAGAGTAATTAATGATCAGATGGTAATGAATAAAGCATAAAATCAAAGAAAGATACAGCATAGTAAGAAGCCATTCATCCCAATATAACTGTGTCAGCTAGCTCTTTGTCAGAGTTACCCATTAGTCTCACTCCCCTATTCTTCCTCCATTCATCCACACATATTCCCATGAATAAATCCAATTGCCTTTTGAAAGTTACTTCTAAAATTTGCTTCTGCCACCCTATCTGACACTACAATTTAGAACATAGCCATTCCATGTCATTCTTTCCTCCTTTTTGTCGCCAGTTATTTACTTATTAAAGCTGCTCCCTTTCATGTCCAAGTCTTGAGGTAGCTCCTTTCTCAAAATGCTTCATAATTTTGAACCTCTCTACTTAAACCTTTCCTAAAAATAATGATTGTAATTTCTCTAGACAAAAAAAATTCAAAGTGTATACATGCTTTAGGAATATAGTTATGAGTTGGTGTATTTTATTTTGGCTTTAAAAATACAATTATACTTGCTCCTCCAGTCCCATCTCGTGCAATCGGCAGCAAGACTTCATCAGCAACACTATTGCTCCTTTTGCTCCTCGTTAAACATAGCTGGTTAGGTCCTCTTTGGTCAGTCCCATTTGGTGGTATTTATGGTTGGTACTACAATGGGCATATCGAGTCACAGCGGCCTAGCCAGATCAATGGTATTGGATGCTGCTGTAAGAAGACACAGGAAGATAAATCCTGATTTTCTAATTTTTGTGTAAATTTTCATCTCTACATCACCCTCGATTAGAGATATTGTTTCCAAGGTAGAAGCAGCCAATGTCCTTGACATTCTGTTGTCCTGTCTTGATTAGAGGGATTCATTTCCATCTAGTTTTCATATCCTTGATTCTCTTGCAGCACAGACTAACCCTGGTGCCACTACTCTCAGCACTGCTGATCATATGTCGGGAACATGTATGATTCTTTAGCAAGGTGATGTTCTCTGTAGAATTTAGGTTTGGCAAACAGGAGCATTGCCAAGGGATGTCAAAGTCTGCCCATTCCATCACCTCCTTCATAATGAAATGAAGAAAGGAATGGGGAGACTGAGCTTTATTATATTCTATAATAATGTTGAGGGAGTATGTGGTTCCTATCCTGGTTTTGATGCAGCAGTGGAAGTCATAGTAAATCCTTTAAGCATGTTAATATATCGCTCTGGGATGTTGTAGAGTCTTGCAATGCACCAGAGTGGCTGCTTGTGGATTCTATTTAAAGCCTTCTTGAAATCAATAAACAAATTGATAACAATTGGTTTTCTATACACATCTGTGTTTTGTTGTTCATGGGTATATAGATCTACTTACTATATGAACTACAAGCCGATAATTCTGTCATACCAGCCTGTTTTAAAACATCATGTACTTTTGGACTAAAGGCAATATGACAGAACTAGGTCCCGGCAATAGCCAGAGTAACTGACCACCACCCATTGGGACCACCCTGTCTGTTAGTCTTCCTCTAAAGTCTCACTCTTCTTTGGGGGCATCTTGGCATCAAGGCTTTATTTCTTTGATATTGCAATCTCAGTAGTGGTCGTCATTAGAGAGGGTGCTGCCAAGGATGTGCTGCTGACATTCAAATAGGAACAGCAGCTCTGGGGAAGTGAACTGCAAATTATGTTAACAGGTTGCTGCCAGACCAGATTCTCCTGCCCACAAGTATGGTCTTTTGGCCCTGTCACCAGGATTAGATTCTATGCTAAAAAATTCAGCTCCATGTATGCATATATTCAGTTTACAGAATCATGAATTTGGTTCCCCTTTATCTTTGAAAATATGTCACATTATCAAGGTGAGCTTATTTGTTCTAATTCTGTTTAGCACCAATTTTCAAGAAAAATGGAGGTTGAGGCAACTGACATATCAGATATACAGAACTATACTTTACCAGCTCATTATAGAGACAGGTTGGCAGAATGACACCACAGGATATTACCAACAGTGAGAGAGAACAATCAACCCAGTTAAGTGTTCAATTAAGGATCACTTCTACCCCTACCCCAGCTTGCATTTTAACATTGTCACTGCATTAGTGCATCTACCAGGTAAATCCTGACAACCTCCCAGTGGGTTTCTCCTCCTATTATGGCTGTTGCTGCACAGTGAGGTCCCTTGCCAGTGATGACCACTTCTGTAGATCTCTGATGGTTGCACCTAGCCTGCAAGACCCACCTTAATTACTGAGGCCTGCCTCCCTAGCTCCAACACGATACTACAAACAATTTACCTTATCTTCAAGGACACCGCATCGTGGCAATGCCCTCTCCTTCTTCCCGCAGCCTCATTAGTAGGCACCTCTCCTGGTGTTGCTTCATGTCTCCTTCTTCAATTGGCCACTGCTGGGCTCTCACCTCCAGCTTGCCTGGAATCAGATCCTGCTTTCAGTGTCAATGCTGAGACAGCTTCTCTTTTGAGAAATTCCAGCTGCAGCATGTGTCACAGAGCTCTTCTTTTGGAAAAACAACATGTCACATGTGAAATATGAAACAATACGTCATGTCTGTTTAGCAACAGTCCACAATAGTTTGTTTATTATGCAATCAATGGGGCTACTTGAATCAATTTAAATGGTTCTCCTAATCTAACTCCTGCAACTTAATAAACTGGTTTTCTGTTAACTTTGAAAGTACTTTGCTATAATGATTTTTAGCAACCTCATTTGACAGCAGCCAATTTAACCACTGAGTTTCCAGGCTTTAGGACTATTTCACCCTAATCTTACCATTCTAATATTTAATAATAGAGTCCATGTACTTAACTTGGGCGGCACGGTGGCACAGTGGTTAGCACTGTTGCCTCACAGCGCCAGAGACCCTCCATGTACTTAACTGTAAGTGTGTGTAGTGGAGCAGGATGATAACTTAGTATTTGACTTTATTGAGTTGCTATTCTCAGAACTGATGAATGAAATACTTCATTGATCAACTCAATTACGATTCTTAGAGACAGTCAAATAGCTAAACAATATCTTTTTGTCCCAGGACTGACTTATTTTCTCCAGTGAATCGCCACAAAAGAGTAAAAAGTAACAATCTATGGCATCATGGGGTCTTTTTCAAACTTTGTACAAATATAAGCGAGTGGATTTGTGAATCTGCTGATTATAATTGCTTGCAATTTCAGAGCAATCTAACAAATTTTTTAAATGAAGCTGGAAAGGAAAACAAAGGCTCCAGTAATGGTTAGCAAGATATTTGAATACTTGAAAACTGTCTTGTTAAAATTAAGCAGAGGGTGTTGGACTTATGCTCTGCTTGGTGATAAAACAAGTAGAGAAATTTATTCTAATATTTCTATCTATCATGGATTGATATGAAAAAGGCAGTCTAAATTATTAAATTTAGTGAGGCAAAATTGTTTGTATATATGATGATTGGAAGGGACACTGTGCCCTATTGAGGGAAGGGAGTATGTTTGCCCCTTTGGGATGAAATCTTTGAATGCTGAGACTCAACGTAAAAAAGAATAATGCAAGCATTAAGGAATTAAGGTGTGGACGTAAAAGAAAACAGAAAAGCATTTAAGATTAGTCAGGTTCTGTATAGGTCACCTCATACAATTTGTGAATTGATAGACTGCATAAGTGCAAAGATTAGAGGAAATTGGGGCGAAGGCATTAAGGATTTTAGCTTTTGTTTGAATTGGAATAAGCACATTCACTCGTGTTAAGAAGACAGTGAATTTTAAAGCGCGCTCAAGATAGTTTTTGATAACTAACTTCTAGAGTTAATGACAAGACAGGTTATATTAGACTGAATAATGAGACAAATTGTTGTGGTCTAACAGGCTGTTTATAATTCATCTAATCAAAATTTATAATATTGAATGTGTACTTAAGAAGGAGCAATTTGAAATAGTGGCTAAAATTTAGGTTCAAGTAAAGCTAAATTCAGTCGGATGAGATAGTCCACCATGAGCTGGGAAAATCAGGTATTTAGGAAAAGTGACAGAACACCATGCGCATAAAGTTATTTAATGTGGCACCAAAAGCATTTAAATTGCTAAGAGGCAATAACTGAACATGCCAAACAAAAAAACCATGCACTGTAAAGATGTAAGAGAGAGACATTATAAAACTAAGAGAAAATCAGTTTTAAAATAGTCTTGGTTTTGGTTACTGGGAAAGATACAAAATACTAAAATACAACAAAACACGCAGCATTTTTCTCAGGCAAGGGAAACTTGGTTTAGGTGCATGCGAAGCGAAAAATTTAATGGATCAAGATCCCAATTTCATTGTGCCCATCTCTGGTCTTCAATTAGATAGGTGAAAGATGAGTTTTCATTGATCTGTTTGCACATTAATTAAGATTATTAACAAATGAATTATTTAATTACTATTTAAACCCTCAACTCAGGACTCCCCAGAATTTCTACTTATACCAGAATGATTCTTGGGCTCAAATGATGAAATTACAAGGAGAGATTGCATGAACTGCTTTTCCCCTGCAAAACAAATGTACCCACTTTAGATACTGTTAGGGGGCATTGCCTGTCAGGGGATAACAACAACAGCTGCATTCGTGGCACTATGGTTGGCTCTGCTGAAGAAGGAGGCAGAAATAGGCATAGAAATGCTATAATTAATGGGGCTTCAATTGTAATCAGAATACGTAGGCATCTGTGGTCGCAAAGGAGAGTCCAGGATAGAGCGTTGCCTCCCTGGTCCTGGATGTCTCGGAGTGGTTACAGAACATTCTGGAGGGGATCGGCAAACAACTAGTGGTTGGCTTCACGTTGGTATGAGCAACATCAGTAAAAAGAGGGAGGAGATCCTAAAAGCAGAATACAGAAACGAGGAAGTAAGTTAAAATGTAGAGCCTCAAGATTGGTTATCTCAGGATAACTACCAGTACTACATGAACATTTGGCTGAAAAGATGGTGTGAGGGGTAGGGTTTTGGATTTGTGGTGCATTGGGATCGGTTCTGGGGGAGGTAGGACCTGTACTAACTGGAGGGGTTACACCTGGGCAGCACCAGGACTGATGTTCTTGTGGTGGGGGATGTGAAGGTGTGCGCTGATACTTGGTAGAATGGTTGGGGAGGGTTTAAACTAGTGTGGCAGGGGGATGGGAACCAGAAGAATAGGATAGTAGATGCAGACATTTAGGGAGAGCTAAACAACAAGGTAAACATGACTAAGAACAGGCAGGGAAACACTGCTGAAAAGACCAGGGAGAGCTGGTCTCTGAAATGCATGTGTTTCAATATGAGAAGAGTAATAGGCAAGGTAGATGCACTTAGAGCTTTGCTTAGTACTTGGAACTGTGACATTATTGTGATGACAGAGGCTAAGCTGAAAGAGGGACAGGATTGGCAGCTGAATATCCCAGGATTGAGATGTTTCAGATGTGATAGAAAGGATGTAAAAAGGGGTGGGGGGGGGGGGGGGGGCATTGTTGCATTACTGGTAAAGGTGTACCTCACAGCTGTTCTGAGGGAGGATTCATCAGAGGACTCATACAGTGAGGCAATGTAGGTAGAACTCAGGATTAGGAAAGGTGAACTCACAATGCTGGGGATATGCTAAAGGCCCCGCAGCAGCCAGTGGGAAATAGAGGAGATAATATATAGACAGATTTTGGAAAGATGTAAAAACAGCAGCATTGTGGTAATGGGTCATTTTAACTTCTCCCACATTGACTGAGATTCATTACATTCTAGGGGCTTGTGTGTGTCTGGGGTAGGGGGTTGCGAGTGTCTATGAGAGAGAGTGTATATGTGTGTGCGTGAGTGTAAAGGGGTCAAAGTCTGTGAGAGGGTGCATGCACCCTCCCCCTCTCCCAACACACACACACACATATACATTTGTGGGGTGAATTTGTACTTGCAGAGTTACATTGTACTTTGCTCAAAAACTGCATGAATCCATGTAAGAGTCTGTTAACTCACTTTTTACATTAGAGTCAGTCTAAACATTATGGCACAGACAACAGCACACAGCGGGTGAACACCTTCAACATATTATTTGAACTGACACCAATTGTTAAAGTTATCCTGAGAATGTAACTTTTAAAAAACCTTTTGTGATTTACATATGAAAGAAGTGAACCTAATATGGTCATTCTAACAGATGAGAGACTCAACAAAAAATCAAGGTATTTTTCAATGTATAATTTCAGTTACATCACACTGTAAACTTTTGCTATAAATTCTGTGTCTCACAATCGTGTACTCCACAACCACCTGATGAAGGAGCAGCGCTCCGAAAGTTAGTGCTTCCAGTTGAACCTGTTGGACCATAAGCTGATGTATGATTTTTAACTTTGTACACCCTAGTCCAACATCGGCACCTCCAAATCATGACTACCAGTTCGTTGCTAGCCTTCAAGTGTGGGTGTGCTGTAAGAAGAAAAATTGAGAAAATCAACTTGGATGCGGGGACTTGGCTCAAAGTGCTTTCAAGTCTCATCCATTGACCCCAATATCTTAACCTTAGTCTTTGCTGAACAAGCTGCTGTGTGCCCTGAAAGTCAAATCTGCCATAAGATGCAGGTGGGGTAGTTGTGGGTAGGGTCAGCTTTGTTCCAATGCCCCTCTGATAACTTGGACAAAGGCGAATGCCCTTAGCTCTGCTGAAACCACAGGAGTGGCATTATGTAGTTCTGGGAGAAAAATAAAAATAGTACAAATATGCAGTTCCGCAAAGGTGAGCATTTATGTATTTAATACACCATTTCATTTTTAAGTTTCTGTTTTTTGACATTGGGAAACTTTCATCCGACACAGTTTCATACCTGTCCCCTCCCCCACTCCCCTATTGTACCCTATGCCACTCTCTCCCCACCCCCACCCTCCTCGAGCTTATCTCTCCACGCTTCAGGCTCTCTGCCTTTATTCCTGATGAAGGGCTTTTGCCCGAAATGTCGGTTTTGCCTGTCCTCGGATGCTGCCTGAATTGCTGTGCTCTTCCAGCACCACTGATCCAGAAGAAGGTTTCCAGCATCTGCAGTCATTGTTTTTACCTAGTTGTGGGTAGGGTCAGCTTTGTTCCAATGCCCCTCTGATAACTTGGACAAAGGGGAATGCCCTTAGCTATGCTGAAACCACAGGAGTGGCATTATGTAGTTCTGGGAGAAAAATAAAAATAGTACAAATATGCAGTTCCGCAAAGGTGAGCATTTATGTATTTAATACACCATTTCATTTTTAAGTTTCTGTTTTTTGACATTGGGAAACTTTCATCCGACACAGTTTCATCTGTGGCCTAGTAAGTGACCTATTTACTTCAGATGAATGATAAGATATGGCTTGAAGTTGAATAATGTCTGTGATAGGGATCCTTTCCTGATTGCAGAATCGATGGGTGGTAGGGAAGAAGATCAGGTTGTAAGCTAGTTTAAAATGTGACTGCTGGATGGGTACACTCAGAGAACCTGGAAAAATTATGTCACTGAGGGCAGCATAAGCGCACTGGGCAACAACGTACAAGATGTCACTGGTTGGAGGATGTTTGTTAAGATGAAGAAAACCAACCATCCATTAAAATAATTTATACATATATGACCCAGAGCTATAATATTCAAGGAGCAAACCTGCTTCCAGGGATCACATTTATTGCCTGTCTCATATCCTGCTTCAAGTAGAACTGCCATGGCCAGGTTGCAGGTGGATTTGGATTGCGATCCTGCTTTTCAATGCTCAGTCTTCCTCTCAAGTCAAACCTGCCTGTTTTTGGGTGGGTGAGGGTTAAACTTCTGCCCAACGAAGCTGTAAAGTGAAGAGTTTTTAGAATAGTTGTGGTCAGTTATGATTTCCCATAGGGCTGCCAGGAACAGCAAGAAGTTGACAAGATCAAAATATTTAATATAATCTTCCATTTAGAAAAAAAATGTAACAATATATGTTCAAATACACCATGGGACTGCAAATATTCTGTATTGAACATACCGTTCAATTCAAATGCACATTTATTTTAATTTATATATTGTCAATACCAATAGGTCGAAATTAACATTTTTCATGATCAATGTTGGTGACAGTAATTGATGTCTAGTGAAGCTTTTCCTGCAAATGCAGAAGTGAATCACAAATAATGCTCTCTCAGGCACAAGAGGCAGACTCATACATAGTTGCTCTTTCATGCTTTTCTGCAGCTTTTTCATTAGTCAACCCATGAAAACTGTCTTGAATATCTCACTCCAAGGAGTTAAGTTTAAATATTTATTATGTTCTTTCTTCTATCCTTCCTCTGTCTTTTACTTTCCTTTTTGTTGTTTTCTTCCTCTTTTAACATGGAACAAAGCATTTGAATCTTAAGTATTCTAAAGAGATCTCAGCCGCAAGCTGGTCAAAACAACTTTCAGGACTGAATTCAGGAACTACTTCATCACTCAGCAAGGTTTTATAGGTCGGGTACTGAATCTTGCATTATGAACCAATTAGTCATCTGATGAAAACAAGCTCTGATGACAAATGGTATTCAGCCTACAGCATCAGGGCTGCAGCTCACTCTGACAGCCAACAGTTGACCCATGTTCAGCTGCAAATGTATGTAAATAGACATGGTGAGGATGGACTGCCAGCCAATCCTGTCAGTCTTTTTTGTCAGCAGTGAGAAAAATGATTGAGGGAAGGATAGTGGATGTTGCCGACATGGACTTTACTAAAATCATTTGACAAGGTCCTTCATAGTAGACTGGTCCAGATTATGTCACATGGGATCCACAAGTTGGTCACAAAATTGGCTTAGTCATATCAGACAGAGGGTAGTTGTGAGTGCTGTTTTCTGAATGGAGGTCTGTGTCCACTGGTGTTCAGTAAGGATCAGTGCTCAGACCTCTGTTTGTAACATATATTAATGATTTTGATGAAAAGTAAGAGTGGTCCGAATGGTAAGTTTGCTGATGACATGCAAATTGGGTGGCATTATGGATAGTGAGCAAGGTTGTCAAAGGTTACAGCAGAATAGAGATCAGTTGGAAAGTTGAGCAGGCAAATGGTATGTGGAGTTTAACCTGGACAAGTGAGGTGATGCATTTTGGGAGGTCAAATGCAACAGAAAAGTATACAGGAAAAATCTGAACCCTTTGGAGCATTGACATACGGCAGAATCATGGGGTACAACTCCATAGCTCCTGAAAGTGGCAACACAGGCAGATACGGTGGTAAAGAAGGCACAAGGCATGCTTGCCTTCATCAGTCAAGACATTGATTATAAAAGTTGGAAAGTCATGTTGCAACTATATAAAATTTTAATTCGGCCACATTTGGAGTATTATGTCAGTTCAGGTCAGCACACTACAGAAAGAATGTGGACACTTTGGAGAGGGTGCAAAAGAGGTTTACCATGTTGTTGCCTGGTCTGGGGTTTATTAGTTACAGGAGAAGTTGTACAAACTTTGATTGTTTATGGCAGAGCATTAGAGGCTGGCTAGTGACCTGAGAGAAGTATATAAACCTATGAGAGTCATAGAGTCATAGAGATGTACAGCATGGAGACAGACCCTTCGGTCCAACCTTTCCATGCCAACCAGATAGTCCAGACCCAATCTAGTCCCACCTGCCAGCACCCGGCCCATATCCCTCCAAACCCTTCCTATTCATATACCCATCCAAATGCCTGTTAAATGTTGCAATTGTACCAGCCTCCACCACTTCCTCTGGCAGCTCATTCCATACACGTACCACTCTCTGTGTGAGAAAGTTGCTCCTTAGGTCTCTTTTATATCTTTCCCCACTCACCATAAACCTTTGTTCTCTAGTTCTGGACTCCCCAACCCCACGGAAAAGACTTTGCCTATTTACCCTATCCATGCCCCTCATAATTTTGTAAACCTCTATAAGGTCAACCCTCAGCCTCCGACGCTCCAGGGAAAACAGCCCCAGCTTATTCAGCCTCTCCCTACAGCTCAAATCCTCCAACCCTGGCAACATCCTTGTAAATCTTTTCTGAACCCTTTCAAGTTTCACAACATCTTTCCGATAGGAAGGAGACCAGAATTGTACGCAATATTCCAACAGTGGCCGAACAAATGTCCTATACAGCTGCAACATGACCTCCCAACTCCTGTACTCAATACTCTGACCAATAAAGGAAAGCATACCAAACGCCTTCTTC
>NC_057724.1:21015565-21016948 GCF_004010195.1 Chiloscyllium plagiosum
CAACCTGCAGTCTTCTGGCACCTCACCTGTGACTATCAATGATACAAATAACTCAGCAAGAGGCCCAGCAATCACTTCTCTGGCTTCCCACAGAGTTATAGGGTACACCTGATCAGGTCCTGGGGATTTATCCACCTTTACCTGTTTCAAGACATTCAGCACTTCCTCCTCTGTAATATGGACATTTTGCAAGATGTCACCATCTATTTTCCTACAGTCTATATCTTCCATATCCTTTTCCACAGTAAATTCTGATGCAAAATATTCATTTAGTATCTCCCCCATTTTCTGCGGCTCCATACAAAGGCCGCCTTGCTGATCTTTAAGGGACCCTATTCTCTCCCTAGTTACCCTTTTGTCCTTAATGTATTTATAAAAACTCTTTGGATTCTCCTTAACTCTATTTGCCAAAGCTATCTCATGTCCCCTTTTGTCCCTCCTGATTTCCTTCTTAAGTATACCCCTTTATACACTTCTAAAGATTCACTCGATCTATCCTGTCTATACCTTACATATGCTTCCTTCTTTTTTTAAACCAAACCCTCAACTTCTGTAGTCATCCAGCATTCCCTCTAACTCCCAATCTTTCTTTTCACCCTGACAGGGATATGCTTTCTCTGGATTCTGGTTATCTCATTTCTGAAGGCTTCCCATTTTCCAGCCGTCCCTTTACCTGTGAACATCTGCCCCCAATCAGCTTTTGAAAGTTCTTGCCTAAGACTGTCAAAATTGGTCTTTCTCCAATTTAGAACTTCAACTTTTTGATCTGGTCTATCCTTTTCCATCACTATTTTAAATCCATTAGAATTATGATCGCTGGCCCCAAAATGCTCCCCCTCTGACACCTCAGTCACCTGCCCTGCCTTATTTCCCAAGAGTAGTTCAAGTTTTGCACCTTCTCTGGTAGGTACATCCACATACTGAATCAGAAGAATGTCTTGTACACACTTAACAAATTCCTCTCCATCTAAACCCTTAACACTATGGCAGTCCCAGTTGATGTCTGGAAAGTTAAAAACCCTTACCATAACCACCCTATTATTCTTATGTATAGCTGAGATCTCCTTACAAGTTTGTTTCTCAATTTCCCTCCGACTATTAGGGGGTCTATAATACAATCCCAATAAGGTGATCATCCCTTTCGTATTTCTCAGTTCCACCCAAATAACTTCCCTGGATGTATTTCCAGGAATATCCTCCCTCAGCACAGCTGTAATTATATCCCTTACCAAAAATGCCACTCCCCCTCCTCTCTTGCCTCCCTTTCTATTCTTCCTGTAGCATTTGTATCCTGAAACATTAAGCTGCTAGTCCTGCCCATCCCTGAGCCATGTTTCTGTAATTGCTCTGATATCCCAGTCCCATGTTCCTAACCATGCCCTG
>NC_057724.1:21017859-21070005 GCF_004010195.1 Chiloscyllium plagiosum
TTTAAACTCCCACATCTGACAAGAAGTAAATATCACTCTATTAAAGGCCATTTTTGCTCCTTCACAATCTACAGACCCAGAAAATAACACCATCTTATTCCTCTACAAACACTGGCCCAGGTTAAATTAATAGTTATGGCTTATATTTTAAGTTTAATCAAGAGACATATCTCCAAAAACATATAATCAAGGAAGAACCCACTCCATCACTACTGCTGATTCTCTGTCGGCCACACTTAAAAACAACGATTAACTTATCTGATTCTGTGCTGTGAACTTTGCCCAACAGTTCCTCTAAGATCAGTTGTGAATTTCACTGTTTGTTCATTTTCCGATATCCAGCGACACATGAATTCAAACAGCAAAGGCAGTAGCTGTGCACATTCACTGCTGTGTCAGTTTCTTTCTCTCTCTCTCTCTCCTGCACTGTGCTCACCACGTGCTTCCTTTGTCTGTTCTTCCTTTTAAAACTGCTGTTGTTTTGACTTTTTTTTCCCCAAAGTTCCAAAACAATCCAACAGCATATAAAACAGTAATTGCTGCTCCTGGAATTCAAAGAAATCACCTCCAGCCACCTAAAATACCTCAAAAAAAGGAGCAGCTGTTAAGCCAGAAATTTTTCCCGTCCTCCATCTTGGATTACCCAGAATCCGAAAGGCATGGATAGGGTGGATAGTTGAAGTCTTTTCTCAAAGTGGAAAAATCAAATACTAAGGGACATATGTTTAAACTGAGGAGAGTAAATTTCAATAGAGATTTGCAAGACCAATTCTTTTACACAGAGGGTAGTACGTGTCTGTAGTGCACTGCCAAGGAACGTGATAGAAGCAGATACAATAGCAAGATGTAAGAGGCACTTAGACAAATGAAAAGGCAGGGAGTAAAGGGATATGGATCACGTAAAGACAAATGGGATTAGTTTGCAATGGCATCACAGTCAGTGCAGACATGGTAGGCTGAAGGGCCTGCTCTGGTACTGTACCATTCTGAGTTTAAATTTGTCCCTTCAAATGCTGTGATTCACACATAAAGATTAGGAACATGAAAGAGAACTGCTAATTCTGAAGCCTAACCCAAGGATTAATCCATGCCTCAGGGGCAGAGGAGAAGCAAGACAAATACAATCAGCAAAGGATGAAAAAGAAATAACAGAAAAGGGTTAAAAATAAACCTAAACATTAGTTCCCAATGATACAACAGATCCATGACCACATCTTAACTTGTGCATCACATTTCTCTGCAAACATTATATTTTCATCTGCAATGTTCGGAAAATATGCTGCATGGTACAAACAGCTTTTGTTCCCCAACAGTGACTCGTGATTATTTCAGGAATAGCAGGTAACTTCCTGGGCTCAGAGATTTCAAGACATGACTTATTTTTCTTGACGTTGTACTGCAAACTGGTAAGAAGATGAAAATGAGATTTCTTCAGTAAGTGCACCTACACTCTGCTTCTGAAACCACTTGTGTCATTATGTTGCAAACAATCTGACAGCTCCAGCAAAGAGCAACTAACCCCCAAGTAAACTGAAGCTATTCTGAAGTATGACTGCATTCATACCCTGTGTTTGTACAAGACTCAAAATGATTAATGAAATCAGTTAGTTTATTCCCTCATGCTTTAAAAAACAAAATGGAAAAATACAGCTAAACAATAAAAATCACGTTTGCAGCAAAAGATTTTCTGTTTTCAACAAGAATGAGATATTTTCTTGAACATTTAAATTGGTTGTGTGTTGATGAAAGCTGCAGCAGTCTTGTCTGTTGCAATGATGTGATTTCTCCCATTATTGATGATGGACTTATTTGTGCAGCCTACTTCTCGTGATAGCTGTTTAATTACTCACCACCATTCACAACTGGATGTGATAAGACTGCAGAGCTTTGATCTGATCTGTCGACTGTGGGATTGCTTAGCTCTTGCCTATTAACTTGTATAGTTTGACACACAAGCATTCCTGTGTTATAACTTCACAGGTTGACATCTAATTCTGAAGAAGGGTCATATCGGCTTTGAAATGTTACATCTAATTCTCCACAGCTGCTGCTAGACCTGCTGAGTTTATCCAGCACTTTTTGTTTCTATGATATCTCATTCACTGGTCTATCTGTGCTGCTCCTAGTCTGCCATTCTTTGAACCAGGGTTGGTCATCCAGTTGAAAGGAATGTTGCCATAGCCCGGAGTGTAATAGGGCTGGTTTCTTATTAGAGTTTAAACTCCGAGTCACATCAGACAAGGGGCAAGCTTCACAACGCAGACCTTCAACTGCCCAGAATTATGGTAGTGGCAGAGGTTTCATTTTAATTTGTATATGGCACATGGGCATCACTGGTTACACTAGCATTTACTGGGGTACAGAATGTGGTTGAATATGATTCTGCTACCACAGATGATTCTGTGGTTGGAATATGATTCTGCTACCAAACTGCCTCATGAATACCCAGCGTTTCACTGCTATATCAACGTAAAAGCAAAGAAAATGGAGGAAGAGTAATCCATTGAGTTGACTCCACCATTTGTTATGTTAGATTAGATTCCCTACAGTATGGAAACAGGCCCTTCAGCCCAACAGATCCACACCGACCCTCCGAAGAGTAACCCACCCAGACCCATTCTCCTACCATATATTTACCTCTGACTATTGCACCTAACTCTATAGGCATATTTAGCATAGCCGATTCAGTTGGCCTACACATCTTTGGATTGTGGGAGGAAACCAGAGCACCCAAAAGAAACCCACACAGACACAGGGAGAATGTGCAAACTCCATACAGACAGGAATAGAACCAAGGCAGGAATAGAAGCCGGGTCCCTGGCGCTGTGAGGCAGCAGTGCTAACCACTGAGCCACTATGCCACCCATGCGCATGGCTGACCAACCAAACCAGCACCCTGTTTCCATTTTCAGCCTCATTCCCTTTTGGTCCCTTTAGATCTAAGAACTCTATTTATCTCCTTCTTGAAAATATTCAATGTTTTGACCTCAACTGCTTTCCGTGGTAGAGACTTCTTCAGGCTCTCCACTCTTGGGGTGAAGAAATTTCTCCTCATATCTGTTCTAAATGGCCTGTCCATATCCTTAGCCATGAACCCTGGGTTGTGGATTTCTCAGTCATGGAGAACATCCTTCTTTCATTTACCCTGTCTCATCCTGATAGAATTTTATAAGTTTCAATGAGATTCTTACTTGACACCTCCCCCGAACCCCCCATTCATATAACTTCCAGTGAATACGGTTCTAACCGATCTATGTACAAATGCCAGTTGTCATCTATTCTGAACTTATCTATTTTAGCTCGGTGGTGGTCACACACAGCACAATGGGGGTTATGCACATTTAGGAACTTGTCTTCACAAAGACTGTGTGCTGGTCACAATCAAGTACAGATTAATTTGTGACACATGTGATAAGGTTTCAAAATACTTTTTATTTTGTTGTGCTTATCATAAACCACTGCATGTCCATTTTAGTGAACCTATCCTTCAGCCCTCAGTCATTAGTGGTGCCACTAGGCTGCAGTTGGTAATGGCCAATAAAGTTCTGAACTAGAGTGCATTCTGTTTCTTTGCCACCCTCTGTACGTCTTCCATATGGAGTAGTGTTCCATATGGAGAGGTACTGATTCCTCAGTAAGGGAGAACTGTACCAATGGTAATCAATACCTTTTCTTTCATATCTTACAATGATTTTCCTACTTTTTTTTTCATTCATTGGTAATGGGTGTTGCTGGCTGGCCAGCACTTATTCGCTCCCCCTTCTTGGCCTTGAGAAATGATGGTGAGATGCCTTCTTCAACTGCTGCAGTCCACATGATGTAGGTAGGTTCACAATGCCCTGAGAGAGGGAGTTCCAGGACTTTTACCGAGAGACACTGAAGGAATGGTGATACTTTTCCAAGTCAAGAAGGTGACTAACTTAGAAGGGAACTTGCAGGTGGTTGTGTTCCCATGTATCTGCTGCCCATGTCCTTCTAGATGGTACTGGTTGTAGGTTTGGAAGGTGTTGTGTAAGAAGTCTTAGTGAATTTCTGCAGTGCATCTTGTAGATGGTGCACAATGGTGCAACTGAGCATCGGCGATGAAGGGTCTGAATATCTGTGCAAGTGACGTCAATCAAGTGAGCTGATTTGTCTTGGATAATGTCAAGCATCCTGAAGGGTTTAGTGCCACATTCATCCAGGCAAGGGGGGGAATGTTAGATCACAGTCCTGACTTGTGCATAGTGGAATGGCTTTGGGGAGACAGGATGAAGGGCTTTTGCCCGAAACGTCGATTCTCCTGCTCCTCGGCTGCTGCCTGACCAGCTGTGCTTTTCTAGCACCACACTCTGAATTCTGATCTCCAGCATCTGCAGTCCTCACTTTCTTCTCCTTTGGGGAGACAGAAGGTGAGTTACTATTTACTAGTTCCTAAGATCTGACCTGCATTTGTAGCCATTGTATTTATACAGGTGGTCCATTTCAGTTTTCTAGGAGAAAGCGAGGACTGCACATGCTGAAGATCAGAGTCGAGAGTGTGTTGCTGGGAAAGAACATTGATGAGATAATAATGCAATTGAATGCCAATTGATAATGTTTAGATTCTGTCTTGATGGAGATTGTCACTGCCTGGCACTTGTAATGCACATGTTACTGGCTACTTGTCAGCACAAAACTGGATATTGTGCAAGTCTTGCTGCATTTGGACGTGGATTGTAATGGGAATGGAATGTTTCAGTACCTAATTTAAATTATTCTGCTTTCTCCATGAGAAATACAGAAAATAACCCAAATACTTAGTTGCCCAGGAAGAAAAAGAAGCAGAGTTTATATTTTGGGTTGGTGAGAATTTGTCAGAATAGATTAATGTTTTGATATTCAACCTTGGTTCTTAAGTAAAGACTTCAAGTTGAAATAAATTATCTAAACCTCGCTGAAAGCTTTTAACACTGAATAGAGGAATAAAAACCAAGAAAATCTTAGCCCTTCTGTCTTTTGGTAGTAGATTTGATCTCTGATTGTTGGGTTAAGGATGAAGCATCGTTTAGCATTTCTGCTTCTGGTTACTCTCCATCATCCCCTGGTTGAGTTTTCTCTGATGAGGGTCATCAATTTAAAAGTGTCACTGTTGGAGAAACGAGTAACATTATTTGATAGAGCTGTCAGAGCATGGAATGCTTTGCTGTTGGTAATATTTGAAGCGCAGGAAAATAAAGCATCCGTGTGGACAAAGTGGATCAGCATTTAAAGCAAAAGAAGAGGTAGAACAGCTAGAGAAGTGAGCTCTTTGAAGCCAGCGTAAAGGGACAATTAATAAAACAAAGGACAAAATCATGACTGCCGGTGCAATTTTCTTCACTAACTGCAATGAAAATTGAATAAACTTCGCTTGGCATCAAAGAGTGAAAAACAGGATCAGACAAGAAATCCAGCAGGGCCGACCTTGACATTCGAAGCATCTTGCTTCAATGTTTATGCTTTTGCCAAGCAGTGCAATAGGCAATGTTCCTCAATCGGCGATGGCAAGGTAACAATTGAATGGGATTATGATTGTTAGTGCCTTGTTAATAGTCCAATTTATCGCATTCAAATTCAGCTTTGTATCTTTTCAAATATGCCGAACAAGTTAAACGACAAGAAAACTCAATATGGAAATCAGAGCAGATACCTGGCAACTTCAGCTCACTGCTTGCTCCGATAGGACTTTATGTTGTAAGCAACTAAATAGCAGCTCACCATGGTCCATTGGCACCAGTCATCTGCAAACATTGGCATTCTAACATTTACCAAGCTTGCTCAAGCCTCATGGCACCTCTCTGAAATGTTTATAGGATGCTCATAAAGCACAGATTTGCGTTGCGGGGCACAATGGCAACTAGCATTGAAAAGCTGTAGTGGGGACACATTGTGCAGGTGAACATTTCCCAAACTCTCAGATTGGATTAGGCTACTTCACAGGGATGCTCACTTGCTCTCTCAGAGCTTGCTTCACAACGAACTGCATGCTCACAGTATCTGTGCTTTGCCTTGCCATCCAAATTAATGCAGTCCCACAGTCAGGTATCTTGCCTTTCTGGTCAGTGTTCCGCAGTCAAGGGGATAAACATCTTTTTGAACAGTACTGTGTTCTGCCAATATCACATGTACCAGCAGCTTACATGGCAATATCACTGCTCGTGCAGCTGTATCTCCTACCCTTACAGGAATTAACCTCACTGAAATCTATGAAGGCACCTATCCATCAAGAGGTTTTGACAATGTGAGTCAAGGACAGGCTCTGATACCAGTCCCAGGGATTTGTGACATTAATCATCTGCTCAAGGTGATCTTGGTCAAAAGGTCCATATCTTTGCAGTCTATTGAGTGGGTCACAGTCAGTCCTGTGCCTCCATAATGGCCAATATGGGGATGGAGCCAACAATGAGTCAGGGAGAGGGACAGGTGTCAGTCTGGAGTTTGGACACTTCTCATCTGGACTATCCAGTTAGGATGCTCAGACATGCATCACAGCCAGTTCATCAGGTCCATCCACAGAACAAACTGGAGAAGTGGGGGGCGGGGGAGAAAAATAAGTTTTCTGCCATGGAAATATGTGTCTAAGAGCACCTTCACCACATGGACTGTAAGAATGCTAGAAGAGAACTTAGGACCATTTACTTAAACGTTGCTTGGAATACACAATAAATGCTCGCCTTGTCAGTGATACCAGGAGTAAATATATACTAAAATGTGGGAATCAATTGCTTCACATTTTGTTTTGTAAAAAGTGAAAGCCTACTTCATTGAAGACCTGAAAGGCTCGCAACTAGCTCATGAAAAAATGCTGTGCTTACAGCAAAGCCTTTTCATATTCCAGGAAGAATTACCAGGCATGAAATACTCTCGATCTGTACAATCACTCTTTCTGTAGTTCTAAAATAAAGGAAGTAAAGATATACATGCACACAAAAACAGACTTCTGAAATGCTCAATATGTCAGGAGACAAACTGGCAATGGAATAACTGGACTGTCATTTTGACCAACTGAATACTTCGAAACGGGGGTCATTTTACATTTTTTTTAATGCTTGGGTTAGTCACCCTACTTGCTGGGAACAACTGGGAAATAATTATTCCATTGGAAGTAAGTGCTCAGGTCAAGCAGGCCTTTACCTCGAACCAACTGCTGTAATTTTCTTTGCCTCTTTTTGTACTTTAACGTTTTTTTGGGGGGTGGGTGGGGTGGGTAAAGGAGGCAGTGCTCCAATAAAGTATCCAATAAAGTATGATGGCATTGTTGATAACAATTATGTGTGTGGACAAAAGGGCATTTGGGGATGAAGGAGCAAGTGTGAGAAATGTTTCTGATTCAAATTTTGAATTAGATCCATTTTCAATATCGAAAATTAAATGTTAGATACAATGGACAGAATCTACTTTTTGGAGACTAAGTAGAGGGCCAGATCAAAAGTGATGTATTTGCATTTGGGATTGTGTAATGTTGCCTTGTACAATACGTTCTTCTTTACACATACATATGTGAGTAGAAAATCAAACTTTAAGGCCAGGCTGTTAGAAATTTATGATGTCTGCTGGGATCTTCGAGGCTTCAACTTCCACTTACAAATTAGGAACAGAAAAAGGTATTACTGCCCCCTCAAGCATTTAATAATATCCTGACTGGTCTGTGTATTTCAAATTCCACATTCCCATTTACCCAGACAACTTTAGTTTCTTGTTAGATCAGGGATTCAATCTTTCTTCACCTTCAAAATATTTAATGACCACACTTTCGCCATCTTCTGAGGCAGAAAATTCCAAAGTTACATAACTCTTTCACATAAAAATACTCTTTTAATTTCTTTGCTTTTACACAAGTGCCCCTTAGTTTTGGATTGATGCAAAGTAGCATTTGAGGGGAGATCTGTGCCACCGGTGCTAACCACTGTGCCACCGGTGGGCGGCACGGTGGCACAGTGGTTAGCACTGCTGCCTCACAGCGCCTGAGACCCGGGTTCAATTCCCGCCTCAGGCGACTGACTGTGTGGAGTTTGCACGTTCTCCCCGTGTCTGCGTGGGTTTCCTCCGGGTGCTCCGGTTTCCTCCCACAGTCCAAAAGATGTGCAAGGTCAGGTGAATTGGCCATACTAAATTGCCCGTAGTGTTAGGTAAGGGGTAAATGTAGGGGTATGGGTGGGTTTCGCTTCGGCGGGTCGGTATGGACTTGTTGGGCCGAAGGGCCTGTTTCCACACTGTAATCTAATCTAATGTAATCTAATCTAATCTGATAGAAAGTTATAAGATAATTCAGACTAAGAAAGGGTGGACGCACAGGCTTAAAATTAGAGGGGGTCAATTTAGAATGGAACTGTCATTTCTTCAGCCAGAGAGTGGTGGGCCTATGGAATTCATTGCCATGGAGCACAGTGGAGGCCGGGATGTTAAATGTCTTCAAGCAGAGATTGATAAATCCCTGATTTCACAAGGAATTAAGGACTATGGGAAGAGTGGTGCTGAAATGCCCATCAGCAATGATTAAATGGCGGAGTGGACTCAATGTGCGAATGACCTTGCTTCCATTCCTATTTCTTAGGGTCTTATGGTCAATCCTTCCTCCTCAAACATTCAAGGTACCAATCTAGTCTACCTCCTCTGAACTGCCTCCAATTCATTTACATTCTTTCTTGAATATGGAAACCAAAACTGCACACAGTATTCAAGATTGGTCTCAACATGTCCTGTATAACTGAAGTATAACATTCTTACTTTTCTATTCAATTTTTAAAATAAAGGATAGCATTCCTTTGACTGGGCCAACACATTCATCCTAGGACAGGTGAAACAAAGACACACACAGGAATTCTTAGAGGCATGGCATTCTAACCTGAACTCCATCAATAAACACATTGATTTAGATCCTATCTACCTTCCCTTGAAAAAAACTGGAAGTGACATCACCCACCTTAAGAAACCAAGACCTATAAATAAAGAGGTGGGACATAACACCAGCGCTTCACCAAAGACTCTCACTGATGATGTTACCTAGTATAGTGACAAAAACTCTGAAAACGAACATTCAAGCTGAGCAAGCTAACTTACATACTTATCATCAACCTGAGCTACAAATCTTCTCAAAAATTGGAGAGCATTCCGTTCGCCTCCTTAGTTACTTGGTGTACGGACGTATGAGCTATTTTAACTCATGCACTTGCACACTCAGCACCTCAGAATTCTGAATTCATTTTCCATTTAAGTAATGGCTTTTTCTTTATTCAATTTGTCAAAGTCAACAGCTTCACATTTTCCTACATTATGCTCCATTCCTCCCTGTCTGAATCTATCCATATCCATCTATGTCCTCCTCATGTTCTCTTCATGATATACTTTCCAATCAAACGTTCTTTTTCTTTCATTCTCTTTTGCTTCTGTTCTCCTGGTTAATCTTTTAGTCATTCTCTTCTGTCTAATCAAATGACCTGTCTTTCAACTTTGCTCAATTCACAAAATCTAGCGTTTTCCTTTAACATTAGTTAAGTATAGAGGGTTGGTTCTACCAGTACAATTTTGCTGTTGGGTAGGAATATACCCCCTTAACCTGAATTTTCCCGAAACATTTGCCATAACCTTTCTACTGATCTACTGTCTTGCCTATTATGTCATTTACTTCAGTCTCTGCAAACCAGGAGCATCAGCCCACCCACAACTGGAGGTGACTGATACCAGACAGAAAATGTCTCCACAAATCAGCCACACCACTCTAGATGTTCTCATCCAGGAGGGAAGGGATGTTCTTTTTTCCAAAGGATGGCAACAGGAAACCATTCCAACTGTAAAAGAAGACCTAAACTGAGATCACTGCAGAGATCAGAACCCACAATCAGTTCAAGAGAAGTTAGTTCCAATGCCAAAGAGGATAAATAATCTAGTTGGCACTGCCAGGAGAGGTGCCACTGCCTACTCAATGTTTCTCACTGTTATAAGTGTGAGTAAACATTGTAAATTTGTCACTGCGGAAGATTGTAACATACAAAATTGGGTACCAGTCATTTTCATCAGTTGTCTTATATGGGACTGAATGTACAGGGCAGCCCAATTCACAAAACAGGAGCTAAATTCATTGATAGCTAAACTTACATCTTTTGGTGGATAAGTGTGTGTTGAGGCTTCGGGTAAATCATGACAGTAATCCGAACAGTGTGGGTACATATGAAGAAGTAAACGCTGTGTCTCCAAACCAAAATGCCCCAATCGTTATAAAACATACTAGGTTATTCATTGTACATGCTACTATTAACACACAAATAAACCAACAATTTCAGGGGATGAAGAAATATGATGCAAGTTGTCACTCACCTCTAGAACTTGCTGATAAGTTGATGCTACACTACCAATTGCTTCACCCTTAGGCTCATTCCATTATTTTAAGGATTTTCACACAAAGTAACCAATGGATACATTGAAGCATGTTGGGCTTCATTATTAAAGTTGTAATTGTAATGGAGCACACTGGAGAAACTCAGCAGGGACTAGCAGCATCTGTGGAGAGAGAAACAGTTAATGTTTTGAGTCTGTTTTGACTCTGCTTTAGAATTGGTTTACTGGTTCAGAACAGAAGAACAGTCATACTGGATTCGAGATGTTACTTCTGTTTCTTTCTCCGCTTATGCTGCCTGACTTGCTTAGATTCTCCAGTATTCTCTGTGCTTGTTTCAGATTTCCTGCATATACAGTATTTCGTCTTCAGTAAAATTATAAGCACCTTTTTTCTTATAAGCAAGATTATCATTGTTAATTCAGTGATAGTCAATCTCAGGTCATTTAGAAAGCAACCAATTTAACTTAATCTTAATGGTATCATTCATGGAGTGAACTATAGTCAGAAGTTTTCAATATGTCGTGTTTGAATTTTGTTTTTCATTTGTTTCTGACTTTTATTGTATTTCATAATCAAATTCCTCTTTTTATTTGTCTTTGTTTGACTCTTTATACATGTTGTGATAGAGACATGATATAATAGCCAAAAGATTAAAATTCCTACAAGTATGTGGCAAAGATTACATTTCAGTTATGCCTTTACTTATATTGTATTCCTCTCCTCCCTGTATTAAGCTTCTCTAGTTACAATGTTATTTATTATATACAATGTTACAATGGGATGTGATTCTTGCTGGCTGGGCCAGATTTATTGCCATGTCTAGCTGCTCTTGAAAAGGTGGTGGTGGTGGTGGTGATGAGCTGCTTTCTTGAACTGCTGCTATAGGTAGACCTACAAATATGCATTGGGGAGGAAACTCCAGGAATTTTTCCCAACGAGGCTGAAGAAAAGGTGATATATTTCCAAGTCAAGGATGCTGAGTGACTTGGAGATGAAATTGCAGGTGGTGGTTTTCCAATGTATTTGCTGCCCTCGTCCTTCCACAAGGTAGTGGTCACATGTTTGAAAGGTGCAATGTAAGGATATCCACAATGTGTCTTGTAGTTGGTACACGCTGCTGCTTTTACCAGCATACAGACAGTTCATACAGACATATGAGGATGAGGTGAGGTGTCAGTCAAATGGGCTGCTTTAACCCAGATGGTGCAAGCTTCTCAAGTGTTATTGAAGCTGGATCCATCCAGGCTAGTGGAGAGTACTCCAGCACACGCTTGCATGTTGTTGATAGTGAGGGATTCAGTGATTGTAACCAAGGAAAAGTGGTTAGTTTGTCTCTTATTTAAGATAGCCAGTGCCTGGCACTTGTTTGTCACAAATGTTCTTTGCCACTTGTTAGACCAAGTGTGGTTTTCTAAATCTTGTTGCATGCATACATGGACTGCTTCAATACCTGAGGATTTGTAAACGATGCTGATCATTGTAGAAAGCATTGGTGAATATCCCCAATTCTGACCTTATGATGGAGGGAAGGTCGTTGATGAAACTGCTGAAGATGGTTGGGCCTGGGTTTCCCTGGAGCTGAGATGACCAATCTCCAACAATCTTCCTATGTATCAGGAATGACTTCAGTCATTCTGGTAAGAACTTTAGGGAGAAGTCAGATTTTAACCTTGCACCCCGACTGCCTGAATTTCATAAAGCAATACTACAATTGAAAGATGATGATTAAACAAGGGTAGAAATTCAATACATAGATCATCAACACTTCTGAAGAACAAGATTCTCTTCTTTAACAGATTCCTCAGTAAACATTTGCAAATAGCAATTTGTATATAACAGGACTGAGGGGAAAAAATGAACAAATTAATCACTGAAAATTGAATTTTTGAGATCAGTTTTCTACAGCACACATAGCCCACCCAAAATCATTATATTCGCAAACAAATCTGCTGCATAAAAATGAAATATTTATTGTTTGTTCTCAAAGATGATGGTTATTCCAAGCAAATCGATGTTTGATTGCTGTAACAACTCTTAGGTTTCCATATCATTTTCATTGTACAAAACATCCACTTACCAGCTTTAGTAATTCAAAACCAACCAACCGGTTTGAACCTAAACTGCTTTTGAGAGATCTATCAATGCATGAGTTAGAAAATAGCAATTTAATTATTTTTAAGTAAAGATTGGAAAAGAAAAACTAATAGAAAAAGTAGATGTCTGCCTGTTTTCTATTCTGCAAGTTATTTTGCAAAGTAATTGGTGCATTTTAAGTGCAATTAGATGACATTGTTTTGTTGCAGAAATCATTTGTTCAGGAATAAAGGGGCTAAATCATAATTTTGTTCTGAAATTATTATTGCAATTTAATCCATAAAAAAGAACAGTCCAAACACAATGATACTGTCAAATGAATCAATGCACTTAAAATGTTTGCACAATATGGTTGCTTCTAAATACAAACAAAAGAAAACATTATTGCTATGAAGGAGACACTCCTACATCCATAGACATTCTAAAATATCAACTCTGAAAACTATTGGCAAAAAGTCCCATTTTCAACCCTGATTATATTAAAATGTATCCACTTTATCCTTGAGATGTCCTGTGCACTGTAAATTCCTGTACAGGGGCCTTCTGTAATGCACAGTTCTAGTCTGTACTGGAATCTCTGGCCATCGGAATAACTGGGTCATTAAATGTGAATTGTTGTACTTGATTCCTTGCCTTGTGTAGATGAGCGCTTCAACAATTCCAAAACTACAGCCATTTATTGGAGTCAGAGTGGTGGCCACTGCTGTTATAGCGGTGAGGCCTACCCGAATGATCAACAATAGATCCTCTCGAGACAAGTAAATGGGGCAGGATGGTTTCCCAGGACACAACTTCTGACTGCAGTAGGGGATGAAGGTGTCACCAGAAATTTTGTAGGTGCCACTCATGTCCATGATCCATGCAAAACCCCTCAAATGCCTATGAGAGAAGCCCCTCTCTCCCCCTTGACAACTACCAGTGGAGGGAGAATGAAGCCCTTAAGTGGCCCTTACATGACCATTTAAGGGTCTCACTTGACCTCTGGTAAGGCTATCTTCAGTTCTTCCTGTTTTGAATATAATTAAGAGTATGTTGGGGTGGTGATGAGGTGGATCCCTACCCCAACACTCTCTACACTGCAGAACATAGCCTCCAACAATTAAAATTAGGGGAGATTCATTCATTTTTATCTAATGTTTCTTTTTGCACAAAGCCAATACTTTGAAGATAAAGTGTTTTTGCAAATTTAATATTGTTGAATTCACAAAGCTCACGTGATTTGCAAATTGCCACTTTTCAGAGAACTAGATTACAGAAGCTTCAAGCTTCCATTATTTACCTACAAATAGGATGAACAACAGAGTGAAATACTGTCAACTTTATTTCTGATAACACAGCCTTTCTTTTGTCATTGCCAACACAACAGCATGGAAAGAAATGCCATCAAATTCAAGTCATTAAAATATGGCAGCAAATAATTGAACAATTGTATGCCTGACCATCAGATTTGAAGCAAGCAGAAAGGAGAAGATAATGTACGATACTAATAAATCAAATCTTACTCATCGCAGGAAAATCGCACCAGGCATACTTCGTTTTTTGTTGCTTGTAGATTCACCTCAGCATTTTTCAAGCAAGCATTCCTTTTAGACTATCTTGGGAGGTAGATTTGCCTGTTGGGTAACTGTGTCCTATGTTGCATGAGTCACTGAACAGCAGACCAAGATTGATGGATTCCACAATGCGTTCAAGTCATTGCAGATGTGTAGTTTTCAATCCACCTGTCAACAAGTGAATTTCATTCATCAAGCTCTGTCTTTAGGGATAGAAAAATGTGACATAACATGCCATGTGTAAGGTAATGGTGTGCAGGAGGTGAAAGATAGGACTGGTGCTTAATCTGTAGACAGTTTAGAAACTTTTATCTCAAAAGGTACATTACAAACATGCAAACATTCAAGTGCAACCATCACAGTTGCAATCTGTTTCTTTTATAGGAGTGTATGTGAATTCTCAATTAATAACCTCCAACTCAAGTAACAGACAATTAACACACCAAATTTATTGGTCCATTTTTCTGTCCTTCTGTACTACTGTTGTGGTACCTCTTGCTACTGATTTGTGCCTTTCACACTCATTTAGATTATAAACAGTAAGAGTTAGGTGAGAAGCAAAACATAAATTTACAATACCTATAGATGCAAAATAGTAAACTTGCCATAATCCTAGAGGGCTACTCACTCATGACAGAGATGACTGGCGGTTAGGTAAATTTGAGAGTCAGGGAAGGAGTGAGGTTGAGGGGGTGGGATCTTCATGGTGTCGTTTCCCCCCACCCCCCCCACTTCAGTGCAGGATGTGACCCTGAACTGCATCGCAAACCAGCTGTCAAGCCAGCTGAGCTGACGAACCCCCAACCTGTCGATGTAATACAGAGCCTGCATGTAGAAGACTTTAATGTAAGTTATACATTCCCCATTCACTATGTGCACAGACTTTTATTGAGATCAGACCTGAGTAAAACTGAGTGTGTAAAAGAGACACTAACAGATTGAACACTCATGAAATATTCCTCACATTTTTAAGTCAAATGACTCCAACAATGAAGAAGATGTTTAAATGTATCAAACAAATTCCCGTGGAACTGGCAACATTTATTAAAATTATGCAAGTAATTTCACTGAAATTTCAGAATGGAGTAGAAAATAGGGTTTTGAACCAAGTATAGCAGCTATCAATTCATGGTGACTCTAATTAGTTTGAAAGACCTCTTTGGTTGCTATCATGTACTAACAACTATTTCAACAAGATTGAAAGATATCTCAGGACATGAGAAGCTCATTATGACATGTTTTCTTCTTCAAGGTGTATATGATCCAGACTCTAATATCTTTATGTATAAATAGCAAATCTGTCATCAACATGTGTTTAGTGCTATGATCTAACTTTGGATCGAACTGCATTTCGAACATTAACTGTCAGCAGCATTCCACTCAGTTACCTTGCATTTACATTGATTATTGCTGAAATATTTATTGTGATGGCATGGCTGCATAGAATAATGAATTTCAGGAAGGAAAAGGAGGGGAGGCTACAGGACCTGACTTGGCTGGAGAGGATTCTGCTAAACAAGATTAAATAATGAAGCAGAGACCCCTCAGATTTCCTTATTTGTTTATTTTCATTTTGATTTTCAAAATCATAGAACCATTGGATTAATTATGAATTGTCAGATTTCCTTCTCCTTGAGCATGGTTTAACAAGTCCTGGTTCATGGACAGGGGTGGGATTTTGAGCCCACCTCAACACCGATAGCCATTGAGGCCTGCAGCACTCCAGCACTTTTGGAGTGTGATATTGTATCAAGAGTGGGGACTCATTGGATACCTAACTGGCAGAGTGAAGGTAACAAGGACATGAGGAGGATGCTGGCTGGAGGGGTTTGAGAGTCCAGTGGGAGAGTGCAAGGATGGGTTAAAACCTCAGATGGGCTCAGGGACCCATCAAGGAGTTACCTCTTCTGCCTGCCACAGACCCACACAGAAAGATTTACTTGGTTAGCTGCTTCAAATGTGCCTCTTTTGCTGTTGGTTTAATCACAATGGCAGCAGGATATAGCTCTCAAATGGGAGTTATTTGCTCATTTAAGTGTTTCAGTTGCCCCACTCATACCCCACACAAATGCCATCCCGAACATTAATATAATTGCAATGGGGGTGAGGGCAGGAGTGAGTGGATCGATGAGAGGGGACCCACCATTGAATTTAATTAGGTCCTCACCTTCAAGTGCACTAGGAGACAGTATAAAATAATGGACAGAAGATAGAAAAGGAGGCCACTCAATCCATCAAGTCATGTTAGAGTTCAACAAAGTAATTTATTCAATCCTCTTTCCTCACCCCATCTCTATGTTCCTGCAAGTTTAATTCCCTCTAGTGCCTTCTTAATTTCCTTTTGAAATCATTGAGTTGTCTCTGCTTCCATTATTGCCATAGGCAGCCAGTTCCTGGATGTTGCCGTTGAGTAAAGAAATGTAGCTCCACACATCACAAAAGTGATTGGCCACTACTTTTCTAAGGCTAATTAAGGAAGATAAAACTACTGGGAAACGCTGGGCAGTGCAGATGCTGAAAAACAAAGAGAGGTGCCCAAAACGTCGACTTTCTTGCTCCTCGGGTACTGCCTGACCTGCTGTGCCATTTCCAGCACTACGTTTTATCAAGATAAAAAATACAGGCCTTGCTAATTATACCCATATGCTGTGAAATAGAATTCTTTTTTAAAAATTATATTTTGCTCATATGATTTGCATAAAACTTTAAATCTGAGTCCACTAGCTATAGAAGTACTAGCCACCAACAGTTTTTCTCTGTCTACTTAATCCAAACCTGCCATAACCTGTGCACCTCTATCAGCTCTCCCACAATCTTGTTTATTCCAGGGAGAAGCTACCCTGACTTCTCCTATTACTCCAATCCCAACTTATATCCAAATTCATTCCTTGAACCACTGGTAAATCTCCTCTCAAGGACATTCACATACTTTTGAAAGTGTGGTAACCAGACTTTAGTGTGATAATTTATTTAAGCATTGAAGTGAGGGCTGAGTGCAAGTATCCTCCATTTGTGTCCAGCAGATTTGTTTAGAAGCCCAAGATCATTTCCTGACTACTCACCTACATCTTGCCGCCTTTAGAAGCTTGACATATGAGTCCCCACGACCCTCTGTTCCTCAATAAGTTTTGCTCAAACACAATTTGCGCTGTCCCATCTATGCTTGAAAATCAAACTTTAACTTCTGTATCACTGGTACAGCAGAGGCAATTATTTGAAAAGAGCTAAGTGCAGGGTGACGGCATCCCATCACTTATGAAATTTCCCAGGGGGCTCTGGGAGGAGAGGGTAATTGCTTCATCATATGTAGTGTAAGTATGCAGTTGGACTCAGAGTGCAATCAAAACCTGAATGATGGGTATAGCTCTGGGAAGGCAAGGGGGTCATCGTGCAGCCGGCTGTCTCCTTATTGATACAATTGAATGGATACTCATTTAATGCAAGTTGGTACAAAGATTGTGATCAAGGCCACAATGAGACACATACTGAAGACGTTGGCATTCTATTGCTTGGAATGATCATGGGTTGGGGGGAGGCGCTCCAGTATAGACCAGACAGAGTATGCTGCATCATCCCAGTATGCTGTGCTCTGCACAATTGGAACAGGCAACGAGGGGTGATGTGATAGATGCTGAGGAGCCAGGGAATGGGAGCAGTCTTTAAAGAGGGAGACACTGAAGAGGAAGGAGTTCTTTTTGTCATGACAGAGCTCAGCTGCTTCAGAAACCAATATGCAGACAGCACCTGATTGACATGAGTAGACGAGATGCAAGAGACAATCAAGGAGTGTAGAATAGTCATTGGTCGTGATGCCAGCATTTGTTTTCCATTGTGGGAATGAACTGCAGCATCTACTCATTTTGTTTATGTTCACTTTTGCTGTCTGTAAATAAAAGATCACGTTTAGAATAGTATGCGTTCTTTTACGTATGGGATTTTCTCTTACTGGACAATGACAAACTGTAGTCTCCAGCGAGCGTTGCAACAAAGTAGCTGTGACTTCAAAGGTGTTACAGCCGTAATTAAGGACAGAGTGGGTGTGACCTGGTGGTTAAACAGTGATGAGCCATAGAGAAAGGGGTTGTACATGTGAGCAAGTGTCAGCTATATAGTATGAGCAGTGGTGCTGCTGTGGCATTACATTGTCAGCGAAGGAAAACACTGGATTGCAAATGCCTGACTGGGTCCTCAGCGGCCTTTGAAAAATGGTATGGGTGCCAGGGATGCTGGCCTTTTGGCAGATATCCACTGAGTTGTTCTAGGAATGACTATGGTAAGATGGGGCTAGGTATGGATGAGAGGAACAACATAGGTGCAAATTGGGAGGTTAATGAGGTATGTTGAAACTTTATTGCTGGAACAGCACAGCAGGTCAGGCAGCATCCAGGGAACAGGAGATTCGACGTTTCGGGCACAGGCCCTTCTTTCCTGAAGAAGGGCCTGTGCCCGAAACGTCGAATCTCCTGTTCCCTGGATGCTGCCTGACCTGCTGTGCTGTTCCAGCAATAAAGTTCCAACTTTGATCTCCAGCATCTGCAGACCTCACTTTCTCCAGGTTAATGAGGTATGTTTGGTAAGATATGACAATAATTCTTTCAAAGCTCCACGGCAAAAAATCCCTCCAAAAGTCAATACAACTCAACTGCTCTGTGATTTTACTATTTCCTATCACACATTTTCTTATCTCTGCCAGTACTGAATTTATATTTGTATTTGCTAATCTTTTCATTTCTACATACCACAGAGGCTTTTATAATTTATGGTATGTCTCTTGCTACTTTATGTTCAGGATCTATTCTCTTATTCTTCCATAAATCCCATTTTCTGAACGCTCAGGGTTATATTTTTTGGGCAACTTTATCCTTGATCTCACATTTTTAAATTCCCTTATTAACAATGTATCCCTTTTCCTGTTAAGTTTTTTTTCCTGAAAGGATAAAAGTTTTTACTGCCCATTTATTGTTTACTCGTTAGTGGATAATTGTAATTTTTATGTTATCACCATTCTACTGAAATCAACCAACTTCACATTTGAGCCAATACACATGCTTCAACCTCAACTTGATGGAAATTAACAACATGCCAGAGAACGGCTCATCCACAAGCAAGTGCCTGCTCAAACCCTGATCCAGGAACAAAACAGTCAAGAGGTAACCAGTAAAAGACTTCATTGGGCTTGCAAGCCTCATGGTGGAACCCAAACAAGAAGAAAGAATCAAGTGCAAGTACACGTGTTCGCACAAGATAGTTCTTCAACATTGTTAATATTGAGGGAAGTTACAGACTTCACTGGATGGTGGAAATGTTTTTTTAATGTTTTAGAACAGACAAGTCAATGTTGGTGAAACAGAATGCTGAGTGAGCAGCACAACTGAGTATGCAAACCTCTAATTGACCAGTCAAACAGCAACAGTGGGCCACTGATGATGCCCAGCCTGATCAACAACCACTGAGATGTAAACTGTATGTGAGTCCTTGAAAATCAGACCAGGCACAATCAGGAAGTATCTGACTGGTGTAAACATCCAGGATACTGAAGAAAAGAGATTACTTATCCTAATTTGTAAGCAATTGCCAAAATTCCTGGAGTTTTCAACAGAACAGCTATCTTTTAGGAAGGAAATTTGGGATTTTGCGATTCCACCACATGAAGTAATTGCAATCGACAAGAATTGTTGATATAGAGAATTATGTCCTTTTCAAAGTATGTCTGAGAAACAACAGATCCTGCAATGGAGAAATGATGCATAGTGCAGAACCAGGGTAAACAGTGCTTGAGCAAAAGACCTACAGTTTTCCAAAGACGAAGCAAATACATTCTTGGCAAAGTGTGAAAAAGTTCAGTCCACCACATTTGAAATCAGACTTCTAGGAGATGTGCTAGTTGTAAGTGTATTGCAGTATATGATGTTATACTTGATGATTTTATGATTGTAGAATGAGTTAATTCTGGGAAAGAAAGGTTATGGGGAGATTTTGCATAAGGTAATAATTCTATAGGGTTTATTATTTGTATTATATGATTGTACTGATGTCACATTGATAAACGTGTGGGTGAAGACACTGAGTTTATGCTACTGATGATGGGGGAGAGTAAATGTTTTTCTTCCAATGTCCTAAGGCACTAGTAATTCTTCCTGACTAATTAAAATTTGGAGGTGCTGGTGTTAGACTGGGGTGTAAAAGTTAAAAATCACTCAGCACATCCAATAGGTTTATTTGGAAGCGCTAGCTTTCATCATGTTGTCAACCACCTGATGAAGGAGCAGCGCTCCGACAGCTAGTGCTTCCAAATAAACCTGGTGGTCGATAACCTAGTGTTGTGTGATTTTTAACTGACTAATTAAAGTCATTTTACTCATTTGTATCATTGCAATGGACATGCCTCTTATTTAAGAATAATGACTCTTCTATAGATAATCTACAGTGATGTATTGTCCACCACTAAGCACCAGATAGGCCTAAGACAAAGCAAAGATAAAATAGAATTGAAGTTGCCGTAGTTGATCCAGACAATAGGCTACTCTCTTGTTAGAGAGAGATGACTGATGGTGGTTTAGTCTGAAGCTGAAAATGTGTTGCTGGAAAAGCGCAGCAGCAGATAGGCCTAAGACAAAGCAAAGATAAAATAGAATTGAAGTTGCCGTAGTTGATCCAGACAATAGGCTACTCTCTTGTTAGAGAGAGATGATTGATGGTGGTTTAGTCTGAAGGTCAAGATGCCTGAAGTGAGGGGAGAGGTTAAGAAGGAAAAATCTTCAAGGTAACCTCAGCTGTTGTGGGAAAAACAGCCCTTAATCAGTACCACATACTAGTAAAGGTAGCAAATACCACAAGGTACCAGAGGAGATCAGCTGGACTCATACATCCATAGACCACAGCTGGAATACTATTAATAGTGCAGGTTTTGTTGATTGGTTTTTGCAGCTCTCCCATCAATGTTTGTCTACCCATGGAATTTTGCACAGAGTACTGCGAGATAGCCGGAAAAGTTGCTACTGTGGATTAATAGTTGAGTTGTTTTTTTTCCCGTGCAATAACCAATGGCATTTTTAGCTTTAAGATGAGAGATACCATCCTATGAGTGAAGGTGATTCCATTTAATTGACTTTTGCTCTGTAAATGGCCTTGGTGTCTTCCAAAATGTTTCACATGACATGATGGTCAGAATATTGTTGGACTTTCTCAGGCTTTCTCTCCCCACCCAACACATACCCCACAGCTTTGCTCTTATATTCCATATCTCGCTTCAGGTGTTAGCCTTGAGTTGTTGGAACATCTTTCAACTGCATTTAACAAAATTAATTTCCTCTTTTAAAATCGACTTTTTATTTTGCTGATTTTAATTAGTGCCCGTAAATCTCAGCTATCAGATCTCTCCATCTTCTGCTACCTTGCCCTTTGTTTTCATTTTAAAAACCAGAATGCCTTTAATCACTATCCAGAATCCCCTTACCAAGTTCTGAGATTTGTAGTATTCTGAAGAATCGGGCTCCATGTTTGAGTTAATGCCTCCTGTATTTGGACCACAAAAAAAAATGTAAAGGTCTGGGTCCTGCAACAACCTTTGATGACACTAATCACCAATTTTAACTCATTGCATAAAACTCGACCCCTGGATTTTTCACAAGTAAGTACCATGACCTCACAAGTTTGCCTCACAAGTACTGTAAAACAGATTTAAAAATTGTACCACAAACAAAACAATAAACTAGTAAGTTAAAAAGACAACGCAACTCAGAGTGCAACCAAAGAAGTGATGATGGTATAAACATATCAAGGAGTTGTGTTTCCAAAAGCTTAATTTCGTAAACACACCAGCTTTGTCTTACTTCCGTCTCTGAGAAAGGAATTGAATGGATGACATTCAGAGCTTCCCAGGGAGCTTTCCTTCCGGCTTTAATGAAGCATTCAAGATTAAGTTTATTCTTCTAATCCTAATGTTTAATGAAACTACAGATTGGATGTACCTGATGGATTTGATTTCATTTATGGAAAGAAAAGCAATGATCTTTTTTTGGATTACGAGCTCACCTCTGTAATATGACTTTATTGTGAAAGCCTTAGTGTTCACAAGGAAAGTCAATCTTGATTGCTTCTGATCAACTTGGATTTATCAAGAGCACCCTTGATTTAAATGCATTGACATTTTATTCTTGTATAGTCTGGTTCAGCTGAGCCACTGAAAAGCTGTACATCTCTATGACTTTATGACTCTATGACTCTATATTTTATGTTGACCATTTATTTATTTCACCGCGATTGTCTAAGGTTACCTAGAAATTCTGAACAATGAAGTCAAGTTGTTCTTTATAAGGTAGCAGCTCAACTTATATTGAGACCTGATTATTGAAGTTAAACAAGAAAAGCCAATACTTTCTATGTCTCCTCTGATTAGGATCTGAAAAGCCATTTGCCTACCTCATGAGAGAAAAAAAAACTAAGTGATTGGCTTTGGACAAGGCTGTGGGAGTGGTCCTGTCAGAGTTATTAAGAGCCAGTGGGTTGAGGAGTTGCAAGGGTGCTGTTGCAAGGATGATGGGGGAGAGGCAGCACGAAAAGGAGAGATTGGGGGAAGGGGGAGCTATTGGTGGGGAATGGGGAAGGAGGTTGGGAGGTTATTGCTAACACTGTGGGTTGCTGGTAAGAGTGCTGAAGTGTAAAGATGCGACATGTATGCATAAGAAAACAAATGTTATAACAAGAAAAATAGCACCCTGTCATAAATATCCCAGAATGAGAGAAGAAACCACTAAAGATTTGTAGACCCCCGAAATGGAGCATAACTATTATGTTATTTTTTTCTGACTGGGACTCCACAAGGTGGGACATAGTCCTCAAATCTGGGACAATCCAAGAACACCTACAACGGAAGTGAAACATTGAGCCTCTGTTACTGCTGTGCACAGTCATTAAAGCTAGTATTCTTTCTACATTTCAAATCAACGTTTGGTTTGGGCCACTCAGCTCACCACCACCTTCTCGAGGGCATTTAGATTTTTTATAGATCTGATCATTTACAAGCACAGATTCTTCTTGGAAAGGATACATCTTGATCAGCAGCTCCACCACTCCAGGGAAGGAACTGACAGCAAGGTTTTTAGATTTGGACGGAGAAATGCGAGAATTAGACTATTATTTAACTCGAAAAGGATTAGAATAACATTTTGTAATACCTATATTTCTTCAAAACATATATCAAGTTCTGCCTTAATGCAGAAGCATTTTTGAAACTAATGATTTTTCTTTTTTTTCTATTTTCTTACTTTCGTCACTATACTGAAAGATCCGATTCCTACTATGATGGTGTTCCAGAGCCATGGACAGTTTTAAGAGCGAACTTTGACAGTTAGCTTTAGCAAGCTAATTAGCTGTAGCAGCAGCAGTATCACAAGTGAATGGTACACAGGTGTAATTTACCAGGTCAGCATTCATTGCCCTTGAGAAGGTGGTGGCGACCTGACTTGCTGAATTATTGCAGTCCATGTGATACCTGTGTCCTTGTAGTGCTATTAGGAATGGTTTTCCAGCTTTTTGACTGAGCAACATTGAAAGATTTTGTTCCCCATCATGATGGTACCTGACTTTGAGGGGAAATTGCTGGCAGTGGGCGTCAGAAGAATCTTCAGTTCTAGATGATAATAAAAGTTTGTGAGATGCTATCAAAGGTGAAATGCTGCCGTGCATCTCAGAGATGATGCACATTGCTGTCACTGTGTATTAGATGGGAGGGAGTGAATGCTGTAGATGGTGGATAAGGAACCAAACAAACTAGTGCTTTTTGTTTGATGGTGCTGAAATTCTTGGGTGTTTTTGGAGCAGCACTCATCCAAGTCAGTGGACAGCATTCCATTGACTCTGAATTTGTGCCTCATAAATGATAAACAGGCTTTCAGGAGTCATAAGATGAGTCACCCACTGAATTCCCAACTTGTGGCCTGCTCTTGTCACCAGGGTATTTTTTTTATGGTTGGTCATTTTAATTTCTGGTCTATAGTAACCCCAAGATGTTTAATAGATTAGATTAGATTGCATTACAGTGTGGAAACAGGCCTTCGGCCCAACAAGTCCACACCGACCCGCCGAAGCGCAACCCACCCATACCCCTACATTTACCCTTTACCTAACACTACGGGCAATTTAAATGGGCAACATCCCATGATGTTGATCATGGGATACTTAGCTATGGTAATGCCATTGGATTTCATGGGGAGGTGATTAGATTTCCTGCTTTTGGAGATTAGCATTTGTGAGTCACAAGTGTTATTTGCCACTCATTAGCCCAAATCTGCATGTTGTCCAAATTTTGCTGAAATTGGATATGGGCTACTTTGGTATCTGGGGAGTTAAGAACGGTGCTGAACGTTGTGCAGTCACTAGAAAACAACCCCACTTTTAGCCGTATGATGGAGTGAAGGTCATTAATGGAGAAATTGCACATAGACACTACCCTGAGGAACTTCTGCAGTAGTGTCCTGGGACTGTACAATTGACCTCCAACAAACAACTTTCTTCATGTTTGGTAAGACCCTGACAAATGAGAAGTTTTTCCATGTTTTCCACATGTTGGTACCAATTTTGTAATGTTGCACTAGGCCAGATGCTAACTTGAGATCAAGGGCAGTTAGTCACTCTCCGTGTCTGGAATTCATCTCTTTGCTGCATGCATGGACCTAGTCTGTTGTCAGGTCCAGCATTGAGTTGCCATGGCAGAAGTCCAACTAAACACCAGCAAGCAGGCTATTGCTGAGTGAGTGCTGCTTTGTGGAACGATGAATGTTCTTTCCATCACTTCAATGATGATCAAGAATCAGGGCTGGAGATGTAATCTGCCAGGTTGGATTTGTCCTTTTTATGGATGGGACATAGCTGGGCAATTAACATATTGCTGAGATGATGCTTGTTTTGAGTTGAGATGGGCAGCTTGACTAGCAATATGGTTGGTTCTGGGGCAGAAGTCTTCAGTGCCATTTTTAGAATATCGTCAGGGCCTGTAACCTTTGCAACATCCAGTGACAAGGGATGGAATGGTGGCTCAGTGGTGTGCACTGCTGCCTCACAGCAGCAGGGTCCCAGGTTCGATTCCAGCCTCGGGTGACTGTCTGTGTGGAGTTTGTACATTCTCCCCACGTCTGCGTGGGTTTCCTCCCACAGTCCAAAGATGTGCAGGTCAGGTGAATTGGCTATGCTAAATTGCCCATAGTGCTAGGTGCATTAGTCAGAGGGAAATGGGTTAGGGTGGATTACTTTTCGGAGGGTCGGTGTGGACTGGTTGGGCCGAAGGGCCTGTTTCTGCACTGTAGGGGAATCTAATAAACCATTTCTTGGTATCACATTGAGTGAATATAATTAAGCTGAAAACTGATATCTGTGATGTTGCACCCCTCAGGAGGCTCAGTTGAATCTTTCACTCAGCACTTTTGGCAGAAGGTGGTTCCAAATTGTCAGGCTTGTTTTTTGCAAAGATGTGCTGGACTTTCCCATCATTGATTGGGATATTCATGATGTCTCAAATCATAATTATGTAATTGTCCATCACCATTTACAACTCTGTGGTGCAGAGCTTAGATCTGATCCATTAGCCATGGAAATTCTTAGATCGGTTGTCTCATGATGCTTACATCACTTGGCAAGTAAGTAATCTTGTGTTGCACTTTCACTGGATTGGCACCTAATCTTTTGGTACGCCTGGTGCTGCTTTTCATATAATCTTCCGTACACTTCAACGAATAAGAATCGACCACCAAGCTTGATGGTAATGGTAGACTGAGAAAATGGCAGCACCATGCAGTTATGATTGACTACAATTATATTATTGTTGATGGCTCTCAGTGCCTCATGGATGCACAGTTTTAAGTTTCTACATCTGTTCGAACTCAATCCTGTTTGGCATGGTAGTAGCACAATGGAGAGTTCGCGCAATAGGAAGACGTGACTTCATCACTTGAACATTCTCAACCATACTGATATGGAGAGATGTATCTGTGACAGCTAGATCGGTGAGGATGAGGAGAGGGATAGATTGAAATGCTTGAAGTGTTTTGGTGCAGGCAGATAAAATTACCAAGGGTTTGGATATAATAAATAAAAATGTTTCTAATGACAGAAGTATGAATAATCAAATGACCGAGATTTAAATCGATCAGGAAAAGAATCAGAAATGATATGATGGAAAACCGATACACAAACAAAGGTTAGCATCTGGAATGAACCCCATTGAATCTGAGCTGACTTATCTATGGTGGCCAGTGCTTGGCCTTTAACCTACAAAGCTTTAAGCTTAGGAATTTATTCCATATACTTCTCCAGCTTCCACTCCTCCAAGCTCATTGAAAATATGTCAAAACATCCACTACTCTTCCAAACAGTCAGTCACCCGTCCTAACTTCACCTTTGTTTTGATGTTAAATATCTGAGATTGATAATGATCCATTATGGCACCCTGGAATGGCTTCTACCTGAATGTTAATATATAACTGCAGGTTGTTAGCGTGCAGATATTCAAAATTATGTCTACAGTGAATATTTATTTATAGTGAATAATTTTATTAAACTGAGGCAACATTCAAGTTATCAGCTTCTATAACAAGAAAACATTGTTATAGCTTTGCAACCAACTCTTCCATATTCCCTGTCCTGATTTTCTCTGACAAAAAGGCCTGATATTTCTTTAGGTCTGGACCAAATTCTGAAATCATTTGCTGAAACTGATTGGTTCCAGGCATATCCAGCTGAGCTGGCAAATGTTCAGGACGAGTGACTGCAGAGAAGTCTTGGTCAGTGCTGGGGCAGGAGAACATCATGTCATTTTTCTGGTTTCATGGTCTGTCTTGGCTCCTCTCTAAAAAGTCACAACATCCAGTTCTTCTCATTTTCCCACTTTTGCATCTTATTTTATGGTTATATCGCCTTGACCTATAGAATACCAGCACCAAAAATAGCTTCTCTCGCCTTACCTATCAAATTCTTCCAAATCTTTAAAATAAAATCAATTCAATCAACCTGAGCTTTCTATATTCCAGAAAATATCAAGCTTGATTTATGTCATCTCTTGTCAAATTTTAACCTTGGAGCCTTGGTAAGATTAAGCTTCCTAGTCATTCCAATGCCAACGTATCTTTCTATCTTGAACATTTTTGATTTTTCTTTTGTCTAATTACTACATCTATCATAACATCATTCTTTTGTTTCATTAGCAAACTTGGAACTTTCTTCCCTTTTGTATTGTCAGCACAATTATCGCAAATTTGAGGCCAAGAATCCCACAGGACACCATGAGTTATCATCTTCCAATTTGAGCGCAGACACATTATCCCAACTTTCTGTTTTCCAACCAAGCCAATAAATTAATTTTCATTCCATAGGCTTTAATCTTAACCAATGGTCTCTTTTATGAAACAATTTTCAACATCTACTGGAAATATGTATTAAGTACAGACATAAACATTTTCGTAAATGTACAACTATAGTTACTATTTCGAAAACAGTGGCTTTGTCATTAGCCCTGCTGCCTCTCAGCTCCAGGGACCTGAGTTCAATTCAAGTCTTGGGTGACTTGCTGTGTGGAATTTGCACCTTGTCCTCGTGTCTGAATGGATTTCCTCCAGCAGTCCAAAGATGTACAGGTTAGGTGGATTGGCCATGCTAAATTATTCCATAGTGTCCAGGATTGTGTAGGCTAGGTGGGTTTAGCCATGGGAAATGCGATGTTAGATGGACAGGGTGGGGAGGTAGGACTGGATGGGATGCTCTGTGGAAGGCCAGTGCAGATTTGATTGGCCGAAAGGCCTCTATCTGTACTGTAGTGATTCTTTGTTTAGATTAGATTCCCTACTGTGTGGAAACAGGCCATTTGGCACAAGTCTACATCAACCCTCCAAAGAGTATAACACCATGGGCAATTTAGCATGGCCAATTCACCTGACCTGCACATCTTTGGACTGTTGGAGGAAACCGGAGCACCCAGAGGAAACCCACGCAGACACGGGGAGAACGTGCAAGCTGCATGCAGACAGTCGCCAGAGATGGGAGTCAAACCTGGGTCCCTGGCGCTGTAAGGCAGCAGTGCTAACCACTGAGCCACCGTGCCACCCTCGGGCTGGGTTTTACATACCCAATTGGGTGTATTTGCAGTGGGAAGGGACATGTAATATAGTTCTCACAGCTAGCCACCATTATTGTACCCTCTCCCAAGGTTCCTCAAACCGGATAGCCCACACGTGATATGAAAATAAATAAAGGTCAATTGAGTTTGGCAAATACTCAATTGACCACATTATTCTGCTACCCATGCCATGAAGCAATTGGCTTTTGCAGCCAGCCAGAAATGAGTACAATGGTTTTTACCAGTCTTTAAAATGACAGGAAATAAAGGGGTTCATAACTTTGGAAGGTGCCCCTTGCTGAACAGGAGAACTTCCAAAAAGCTAGCAATACTTTCCTTCCTATCCACTCATCATACAAACCTCAGCCCCCAACTCACTTGAGTACCATCCCCTGCCTCCCTAATATACTGCAAACCCCCTGTCTCCTCGTTTAACTTTCTCTGGAATCAATGGGACATTTTACCATGACCTACCTACAGTCCTAACAGTGCCAGCAATGAAGCTCCAGTGTTGTCAGGATTGAAGCTGTTAGCCAGTTAGATTGGTTAACAGTTTCTGAGGGCATTAATCCTCTCTGTGAGAGGCATAAGTCCTCTCGGGAGTTTATTATAAGTGCCCATGGCACTTTATGATCTTGTGCCCTATATCGTTAAACATGAACTATTGTATAAACGTCTATGTTGGTTCTCTACAATCAGCTCAAATTTCTCGAAATGCTCAGGAACATTGTTTTTAATTATAGACTAATTATGGATTCTAATAACTTCCTCACAACAGATGTATGCAATTTTTCTCTTTCTCTCTTTCCTTTCTTAAATAATAGAAATAATTAGCAAATTTCTGACCTAAAGGGGCAAGCAATTACCTCACCTACTTCCTTCAAATCCTGGAGTGAAAACCATCAGATTCTGGGAATTGGTCAGAATTTAATGTCTTTTTTCCTCTAAAACTGTTTGTTCCTCAGCTTCAACATTTGTGGGTCCCTGTCACTGAATCATTAATTTCCCTTGACTAAATTGTCCATTTCCTCTATTTTGAAGCCTGACACCAATTGATTATTCAACATATCTACTATTTGCTTAAAATCATTTGCAACATTACTTTATCTGGTTTTAAAGGGCCCCAGTACTCTTGTATATTCTTTTACTTTTTAGATAATTGATAAAAAAAATTGTTAATCCAATTGCTTCCAAGTTTCTTTTCGTATTTTTTGTTGCATTTTTGTCTTCCACTGCTGTTCTATCTCTCCCAGACTTCAAGGTCTAATTCTTTTGTTGTGCTTCATAGAATATTTTCCATAGAATCACACAGAATAGAAGAGACAACTCAGCCCATCAAACATACACTGACAAAAGAAAACTAATCCAAACCAACACTAGTTCCCAGCATTTGACTCAAATCATATCCCAAGTGCCCATGCACTTTTGTTTAAAGCTAGTGAGGACTCCTGCCTCAGCAAACCTTCGAGGCAGTGCATCCCAGATTCTCACTCTTGATGGTTCCCCATCAAGTTCCTCTATATCACCTACCCTTCACCTTAAAATTATGACCCCTTGTTATTGGCCCTTCAACTAAGTGGGGACAGCTGTTTATTATTCACTCTGTCCATGCCCATCAATTATGTCCCTTTTTGTTTTCTCTGCTCTAGAGAAAACAACCTAAGCTAATCCAATAAAAACCACAGATGCTGTAATTCAAAGACAAAAACAGAAATGTGTGGAAAAGCTTAGCAGGTCTGGCAGCATCCGTGAACAAGAAACAGAGTTAATGTTTCAGGTCTGGTGATTTTTCCTCCGAACTAAGCTTATCCAGCCTCTCTTCAGCTAAACTGCTCCATCCCAGTCACAGCTGGTGAATCTCCTCTCACCCTCCAGAACCACTATGTCTTTCCTACAGAGTGGTAGCCAGAACTGCAAACTGAACTCCAGCTGTCACCGAACCAAAGTCCTGTATAACTTCAACATAACATCATTGTTTAGATATTTTTAATCAACCTGTTCAGGGATGTTATCACACACCTCTGGATTGGGTGGGACTTGAAACTGAGCCACTGGGCTCAGAAGTAGGGTCACTTCCAATGTGCCACATGAGCCATTAATATCACTGCTATTTTAATCTAAGTCAAAACTGAAAGGCAAGTGTCCTGTTTGTGTTCTTATCTACCTTATTGACCTGACCTGCTCCCTTTGCAGATCCCTTTGTTCCTCTGAGCATTCTAGTGTCCTGCTCCTTTGTCTTGTTACTTCTTCCAAAGTGCCTTTTCTTCATGTTGTTTTAAATGAAGAGTTCGGATTAAAGTTTTATTAAACAGGGAAATTTTAAGGAAGTTCTTAAAAGTGGTAAAAGAGAGAGATAACTGAGCATCTTTGAGAGAGATTTCACCAAGTGAATCCCATAGGTAGCACACAGCACCAGTTTTGGTGGTGGAATGAGGAGAGGATTGCACAAAACACCTTGTAGTCAGTGGAAAGAAGGGGTTATATCATAAACAAAGGTTGCAGAAAAAAAGTAAGTGCAATAATCAAGGAGAAATTTAAGCACAAATATAAGAATTCAGTTTGAGGCATTTGGGATTAGGAGTCAATATTTTCTTTATTCCAAATGAGGAAAATAGTTCTAAAGGAGAGTTATTGGATCTGAAAAGTTAGCTGTAATTTCTCTCTGCAGATACTACCAGACCTGCTGAGTTTCTGCAGCGATTTTTTTTTGTTTTGGATTGCCATCAGCTTTTCTTGAGGAAAGAAGTAATGGAATATGGGTAGCAGCTTGGATCTGATAAAAAAAAATCTGTAATGGTATAATGAGAAAGAATAATTAAGTGAACATAAATACTGAAATCAATGACTAAATTAGGTATCCCTGTTAACAATAACCATGTGTGGAAATTGACCAGCTTTCTCATGCCCTGAGAATTGTTTCTGCCGCTTTACTTAATGGATTAAGTTACTTAGTGCTGTGGCTCATTTCCAAATTTGATGTTTGCAGTGAGTGACCTTGTTGCACTTGACAATTTAGAGTGCACTTTTGGTGTGAAGTCAGCAGAATTAAATTTCTAGTGTTCCAGGCAATCTGATCAAGTTGATGGTTCACCAGAGCTTTCAGTATTAACATTTGTTTGTGCAGTGCACCACTGCTGAAAACCCCTTGAATTTACAACTTCTACCTCACTGAAGTGATTTGATAAATGGAGGCACTTGCTATTTACACCTTTTGGTATTCCAATGGTGGTCTCATCTATGTGATTGAGAGCCAGTGGAAGCTTTCTCCCTTTTGTATAGACCTGCTGTTTTACCAACACTTCAGTCAATTAAGTGACCACATGATAAGCCATCCCTGAGAACCAGGATGCTCGGGATGGAAATGCCCACTCTACAGAAAGTCATTGCAGGCAGCATCACTGGGGAAGTGGCAGTAGTTGCTGGGATTGTATGTGGGGAGAGGCCAAGGATCACAATGGATCTGGAACACATGAGTAATAAATGAATGGGGATCAAAGGGGAATGAGGCACAACAGCAGAGGGACAGTGATCAGCAGGTCCCCCTCTTCCCAATACTGGGTTTCTCAATTAAGCACTGAGTGCTTCTAAATGGGAGTCCCCCCACCACCGCTACCCAGGAGGCCACAAGCAACATTGCCAGTTTTTTTTTTTCTTTTTGTACTTTATGCTGTGTCCGAAATGCCTGCTACTGGCGATAAACCATTTCAATATTGGTTTTAGGGCCTGAATGGCAGTTTGATGAGAAGTCAGTCAACTAAACATTCCCACCACGACTTACCACTCATTGTTAATATGCATATTGAAGATTTTTAGATTCTGTTTTGTTATCCACCAGTCTTTCTATTACTCTTTCTTAGCTAACATAATTTGGAGATGCTGGTGTTGGACTGGGGTGTACAAAGTTAAAAATCACACAACACCAGGTTATAGTCCAACAGGAACTTAGCTATCAGCCTCTACATGGCCAATTTTTGCTGCTGCCTGTTCCCGAAGTCCACCTTGGAGGATGGTCGCCTGAAGGTCTGAGGCCGAATGTCCTGGATCACTGAAGTGTTCCCTAACTGGGAGGGAACCCTCCTGTCTGTTGATTGTTGTGCGGTGCCCATTCATCCGTTGTCGTAGCCTTTGCTCGGTTTCCCCAATGTACCATGCCTCCAGGCATCCTTGCCTGCAACGTATAAGATAGACAACGTTGGCTGAGTCACATGAGTATCTGCCATGTACAAGATGGGAGGTGTCCCTATGCGTAATGGTGGTATCTATTTCCAGACTCTGGCACGTCTTGCACCACCTACCATGACAGGGTTGCATGGAATGATGTGTTTGAGGTTTGACGGTTGTTTAAAGGCAAAGTGGAGGTGTGGGGAAGGTCTTGGGGAAGGTGTGGGGAAGGACATTCAGCCTCGGCCCTTCAGGTAATCATCCTCCAAGGTGGCCTTCGGGACAGGCAGCAGCGAAAGGTGGCCGAGCAGAGGCTGATAGCTAAGTTCGGTACCCGTAGGGAGGGGCTCAACCGGTACCTTGGGTTCATGTCACATTACAGGTGACCACCATTGCACTATACACACACACAGACACTCCTACACACACACACACTACAGGTGACCACCATTGCACTACACACACACAGACACTCCTACACACACACTCTCTCACACACACAACACACACACACAGACAGACAAAGACCCACATGCACACACATATTTTGTGGGATGAATTTGTACTTGTAGGGTTACATTGTACTTTGCTCAAAAGCTGCATGCATTTACGTAGAACTCTGAGCTCAAAAACTGCATGAATTTATGTAAAACTCCATTATCTCACTTTTTAGATTAGAATCAATCTAAACATCATGGCATAGACAGAGAACACAGGGGGCCAACACCTTCAACATATTTCTAGCTATCACCCATTGTTAACAGCTAATCTGAGAATGCAACTTTTAAAAAAAAGGTTTTGTGATTTACACATGAAAGAAGTGAAACTATCACTGTATTCTAACAGATGAAAGGCTTAACAGACAATCAATTTTTCAAAGTATAATTTCAGTTACATCACACTGTAAATTTTTGCTATAAATTCTGTGTGTTAGGATTGAGCCCTACAGTCCCACCTGATGAAGGAGCGTCGCTCCGAAAGCTAGTGTGCTTCCAATTAAACCTGTTGGACTATAACCTGATGGTGTATGATTTTTAACTTAGCTAACATAGCTTTCTTTCTCAATTAATCTTTCAGATCTTCTATATTTAGTTTGATTCTCTATTGTATTATCCACCAACATTTGCATTGTACACACATTGTTTCTGCTTCACCTTAAATTGTTACCTCTTCCTTCATCTAGAGAGCTCTGGGTTTGTTTGTCCTACCTTTTCCCTTTGTGGGAATATACTTTGACTGTGCTTGAATGATCTCTTCTTTAAAAGTGGCTATTGTTCAGTTATAATATTACCTGCTAATCTTTGGTTACAGTTTATCTGGACAGTCATTCTTGCCCCATTGAAATTTGGTTTCCCCAGTTAATTATCCCTACTCCAGGTTGCCCCTTGTCCATGTTTACAGTTACCATAAAGCTTATGGTACAATGGTAACTGTTCCTGTGTGTTTCCCTACTGTCACTTGATTCACTTGGCCAAGAATAGGGTTTAACAATGTTTTCTTTTGAGTTGGACTGAACACATAAGGCTGTAGAAAATGTACTCCACCTTGAACAATAATTTAAAGATCCTTTATTATAACTGGCCCACCAACCTTATTTGCCATGCTTTGCACATTCACAAACATGCAGAAATATCCTAAAGTAAAAAATATTACTTTTCCTTTCAGGCTGACCTAATTAGTGCTTTATTATTATTCACTGTACCATTTTCTGTCTCTTCCAATCTCCTTTGTAACTTGATATCCCTCTCTATTATTACCTCCGAGCTCCCACACACCTGTTATGTTAGGTTGATCCCTCCCCAAATGCTCCAGCGAATCAACACAAAAAGAATTTGGTCACAGAGTGTAGTGTCAGAAGCCTGGTGGTTAGCTAATGCTATATAAACATTTGAAAAATGGAAATAAAGCACCTCAGCATAACATCAGTGCAGGAATAAAGAATGGAACCACTGCCGTAAAGATAAAATGGAAAGAAAAAAGCAAAAGTAATAACAAATAATTCAGAATGGAAAATCTTGTTTCATCAATTTCAATAAAATTTTTGAAGAGGCAGCAGAGAGTGGACAGGGTATTGCAGTAGATATAATTTATGTAAATTTTCAAAAGGCCATTGTTATGAGACAAATAATGAATAAATGTTAGACAATGAGAAGTCAGAGGATACATAGATTGGATAATGACAACGCAAAAGTGAAATACTGTTGAGCTGGAATTCTGAAAAGAAAAACACAAAAGGCTGGAAAACACATTGGGTCAGGCAGCATCTATAGCAAGAAACAGATTGGATAGGCATCTATCTTCAAGTCAGAAAGCAGAGAAGGGTTAGAAGGGTTAACTGTTGTGGAACATCACTTCACACCTATTCTGGGTGGCAGAAGGTGAGAAGTGACGTTCCACAAGGGTTAGTGCTTGGACTGCTATTAATCAGAAGTTGTTAATAACATCACCCTGAAAGCAAACACACAATATCTAAGTTTGCAGATGATTGCCAATTTGGGGAGTGACAAGAAACTAAAAAAAAAGCATTAATAAATTTACAAGTTGGCAAATAATATTCAATTAAAGTTTAAAGTAGATGGAAGAGGTATTTCACTTGACAAGAAAAATAATGAGTCAGAAAATGAGAACATCAATGAGATCAAGGATCGAAAGAATGTGAGATCCGGATTCCCTCAAAATGATAACATAGGTTCAACAAGGCCATAAAATGCAAACCACAGGCTTGGGATGTATTTCAAGAGGAATAGAATTAATAGCAAAAGAAGATATGCTGCACTTGTACTGAATCTTGATCAGACAACACTTGGAACATTGTGCATAATATACGGTATGCAAAAAAAAAGAACCATTGGAGATAGTGCAATAATTAATTACAAGGATGCAGAATTAAATCTACCAAAGGATATGAACAGACTGACTCCTGTATGGAGTGTTCCCACATTTGTAATGAAGAGTTTAATGAGAGGACATTTGCATAACTCGTCAACAAGTAATTAAATAAGGAATTCAGGAGAAACCTCTTGACCGAACAATTGTTGAGAATGTGAAACTGACTACGTTAGGGAATGATTGAAGTGAATAGTAAAGTGGCATTTAAGGGAGAGCTAAATAAGCATTTGAAATTAGAGGGGATAACAGCAAAGGATGAAAAATGAAAGAGTCTGCAAAGTGGACTAGTTGGGCTGAATGGCTTTCTTTGATGCTATACATCCTCTAATTCTGCGATATCTGATAATTATTTTGACTTTTTTGGCAAAGCTCTGCTATCACTTATGTATAACAAATATTTTTACCATTAAATGATGCCTCTATACTTCTCCTTTACCTCATGTTTGATGTTTTTCCATTGTCGCTCTCCAGTTTAGTTAATGCTGTTTACTTCACAAGGAGAATATGTTGTTTAAAGCTCCCATTTGACTCAGGCTGATAGTGGTCATGAATTCAAGGTGATGTCTGCAATGTCTTCTTTCATTATGAACCACAGAGCAGCTCTTCCCACCAGGACTTCAATCTGGTTAAATGGATCAATTCTCCAGTGATCCAGTGGCTGAATCAATTTTAATGTTTTCATTTGATGGAATTTTCAAATAAGACCAGATTTTCTTTTCCCCTGGTGGTAGTGAGCAATGCAAATGGTGTTTGCTTGTATTGTTTGCTTCATTATCCCTTCATTTAAATATTAATGTGGCCTGGTGTTTTGTGGACGGATACCACAGTGGAATAGAATTTTCTGTTTTACTTCGGAGATTTAGGGTAAAATGCAGCACAGATGAAAGAATTAAAGTTTGCTTTCATCCACAATTGTTTGAGGTGCCACTTTGATACAGGTACTGTATTTCTACCTGAAAATTGATGTTGTCAAGGCAAATGGAGTATAATTTGGGGAGGCGCCATTTAGGTTATAAGATCAGAAAAGCCTTTTTTTTATCTGGCATGGAACTGCTAGAGGTTGATGTTCAGACAAACCCAGGAAGTTAACACATACGTACAAAGAGCAATTAGTAAGGCAAATGACCTCTTGACCTTTATTTCAAGGGGACTGACATCCAAAAATGTAAAAATATTGCAACAATTGTAAACTGCTGTGATTAGGCTGCACCTTGGGAATGTGGTTTTGGTCTTCATAATTAGGAAAGGATATTCTTCCATCTGTGACAGGACAGTGAAGATGAACTGGGTTGGTCCCTATACAAAGGAACCTTGATTATCCGAAGGACATGGGCGGGGAATATTTCGTTCAGATAATCGAATTCTGGATAATCGATTGTCAGATAACGTAGTTTAGCCAAGCATCAGGACCTTGCGATCTTGCCGGATAATCCAATATTCAGATAATCAAATGCCAGATAATCAAGTTACCTCTGTATTGAGAAGATTGTCGTATCATGAGATTTAGCCCTGCTTTCTCTGGAGTTTGTAAAATTGAGAGGTAATTTCATTGAACTAGGGGAGATTCTGAGGGATCATGAGAGAGAGAGAGCAGATACTGGTTGGGAAATCCAGGGCTCTTGCACTTTTGGGCGTTTCCTCCTACATCCTCAACATCATCACCACCCATTCATCTGCAGTCTCACCGGATCTCCTCTCCCCTCCCGTATTCTGGGACTTAGATGCTTACCTGATCTCTCCTGGAACTCCTGGTATGTAGACTCCTCAAACTGCCTGTGGTTGTCCATTGCAGCTTCTGGTGTTGCTAGGAGCAGACAGCTGTCATCTAATCCTATTGACCTGCAATTCATTGTGATGGTCCCTTTGCCATAATGATGGGAGGAGTTTGCATCAAGTAATGCTTATAGGAGTGTTTGACACCAATTCCTTGATTGTGTGGAAGGGAAAATTGGCCATCCTAAAAGCCCAGGTTGTAGAATTGAATGGTCATGGTTTTATTGAATGATGGAGCGAGCTTAATAGGCCCAATGTTCTGCTCCTGCTCTTACCTCTTGTTATCTAGAGTGTTGGAAAGATGTTTGTTATTAAACAGGTTTAGGCCATTTATATTATTTACTGGCACTCCAGGTCTGCATTTCACAACAGGCTTGCAGCACCAGCATTGTGGTATCAGGTGCCAAACAGTGAATAGTCACTGAAAAGGGTTTCACCTGCCCATCATGTGCTACATATTGTTTCAACAAATGCATTTCTACATGTCTGGCAGACCTGCCATAATCATCTGATGTCTACCTTTGCTTTTCATCTGTTTTCACATTTTTTTGTGGCAGCTGTTAAATCTTATTAGGTCGAAAATGCTGTCAGATGTGTAGAGCTGAGATTGAATAAAATTTCTGTCTAAGAGTCAGCCATTATGACAAAAAGCAGGAAGAAATGCACCTGCAGTTTACAAATCTAACCTGCTGGTTGAGTTGGAATGGCTCTCAATTTTCTACCTCCTACTGCCATGAAAACGAAAGGAAATACAAAACAGAATATTTTCCCTCAGACTCTTTTCGAGTCTGAGGGAAAATATTCTGAAACAATACACAATTATTTTAAAAGTAATGAACAGATAATATTTGCAACCCTGTTACCAGTGCTTGAGAAAGAGTGTACAAAGAGCTGAGAAAAAAAAAACAGACAAGAGAGATCTTGCAACCTTTGAAGCCATTCTTTGAAGGCCATATTAATGTTGTTTATGGGTAGTTTGTGTTCAAAGTCAGGGCTGAAAGGGTGAACTAGACTATTGATCAGAATGAGATAACATTGACATACCTCGCTATGTCTTGTGAGCTTGGATAACTAAAAGATTATTTTATAAAAGATAGGATTGTCTTAGGTATAAGAGATTCTGTTGTGAGTGCACATCTACTGAGAGTGGAGAAGCAAGGAAGCTATCAACATAGGGTGAAGCTCTAATTTCTTTTACATTATCCACTAAAACGTATCAATGGGAGAACAGATGACAGTTTGTGCTATGCTGAGAGACTCTCTGGGCTCAGTAGAGTCAAAGAGATGTACTACATGGAAACAGACCCTTCGGTCCAACCTGTCCATGCCGACCAGATATCCCAACCCAATCTAGTCCCACCTGCCAGCACCTGGCCCATATCCCTCCAAACCCTTCCTATTCATACACCCGTCCAAATGCCTCTTAAATCTTGCAATTGTACCAGCCTCTGCCATTTCCTCTGGCAGCTCATTCCATACTTGTACCACCCTCTGTGTGAAAGAGTTGCCCCATAGGTCTCTTTTAAATCTTTCCCCTCTCACCCTAAACCTATGCCCTCTAGTTCTGGACTCCCCGACCCCAGGGAAAAGACTTGTCTATTGACTCTATCCATGCCCCTCATATAAGAACATTTAATTGACAAAGGGAGGAAATATTTGCAAAAGCTCCAGCAGAAAGATTAAGACCAGAGGACAGGATGTAAGTATTCAGCAGGCAACACACAAAGAAAAAGATTTGTCCAGGTAGAGGAAATTAGTGCTCTAACACCTAGAAGCTGAACGACTTCGCATGAAAGTGTTTAGTTAAACACAAAGTAAGCCTAAATAAGTGGTTATGGGATGAATTATTATTATGCTCCATACAATATGTTGACAATGTAAGGTCTAAAGGTGATAAATCCTTTCATATATTTAGAATGATGACTGCAGGAGAGCAGAAAGGCACATGTGTTTGTTGCAGTGCCAAGAGCTTTGTAAAACTGTGAACTAGCTCAAGGTGATGACACAAGCATGAAGCCCTGAAAGGTAAGATTGAGCTTTTGTGATGGAACAATATCCTTTCAAAGAGGACAAATTACTCTGAGAGCCCAATACAATGAAAAGAATGAATATCTGAAATTCTAGACAGTAAACGTTAAGCAAAATCTCATCTGAAGCAAGTCTAAAGCTTGCACTGTTGTTCCTACACAAGAGGTGGCCTACAACATTTTGTAGGCAACAAAATTATTGACTGCTGAATAGGTCGTAGAAGATTACAAAGTTGTTCTTATGTCTCTTGAATGTCTTCCAGGTATTTAGAATTGGTGACAATATGAGACAAATCTGCTGAGGAGAGATGCAGCTACCCTCAATTGTAACCTGAAAAATAAGATAGAGGAGCCAATGACCCTATATACCAGAAGGTGCTAGAAATGGAAAGAAAGGTGGGAAAAAAAGCCAATAAATTATTTTTTGAGCAGTTGATAATTGATGCTAAACACATGACAAGACAAGAAACATCACAGAAATGCAGAAAAAAAGCATTAAAAGGAAGTTAAGAAGAAAAAGGAGGTGGCTATAATCAAGTGCATAGTTAATGTACTGTTTATAAGAAGGGCCCTTTTTGGATGGGCAGACATACAGCAAATGACAGATATGAAACTGATGCAATGATTTGTATGATTCATGAACTCTAGAAAATGTGCCCTGCTAAAGATATGCAGCAGTATTGGGGCAGGAAAAGAAATAGCTTTCACTCAAATAAAACAAAATAATAACAGCTCAACATACTCTGCAAATCATGAGCCCAGCAGAAACACGGAATTTGAAAGACAGACATCTTGATCTAATTGAACTCTCATCGCTGGAATGGCACTTCTCAAGGAAGGAACACTACCCAAGGAATGAGCAGGTGTCAGACAAGCTGTCAGCCACACCTCTCTCATATGTCATTAAAAGATCTGAGCCTGTCAGAAATAATGGATAAAATGCATTGCAGAAATTGATGGAAGTGGAATATGCCAGACATAACACAATTTTTATCATTAATAATTTTTCCTGGTTATCAAAGGATATAACAGCAAACAATTTTTAGGGAAAGGGAGCTGATTGGAGAAATGCATTTGTTCCATAGTCATGATGTGGAGATGCTGGTGTTGGACTGGGGTGCATAAAGTTAACACTCACACAACACCAGGTTATAGTCCAACAGATTTATTTGGAAGCACTATAACCTGGTGTTGTGTAATTTTAAGCTTTGTTCATAGCGTACAGGCTGGCTTGCAGTTGTCTTATGAGGTCTATCTCCACTGGAAGCACTTTCACATTTATTTGTGACAGCTATTGAGACATACTGCATGAAATATATTCTTTCACAGAATGAGGTTGAGCCAGGCAAAGGGTAGGAGGGTAACAAGGAAGAAAACATAAACAGAAGTATAAAACTGGTGAAAAAAGAGCATAGGTGCCTTATTTTCTTGCTTGTCAATTTAAAGTTCATCTCTCACTTGATCTGTTTAGGAAATGACTAGCAGGAGATTTGCCCAAGGACTCCAATGCTCATATTAGGTGGGCAGGTAATTCAAGTGGAAAATTCATGGCCTCGTTGTGTTGATAGGTACCCTTTGGATTTGTTTATATTAGAAATTAATGTGCCTGAGAATTGCATGCATCCACTGGAACTGTCAAAATGTACAAGAACTATTAATCAGTAAAAGAACAGCCATATTGTAAAGGAATTTCTACTGCTCCAAGAGGACAGCTTGACTTGTTTCATTCACAAGGGTTCATTATCAACGTGGAATACCTTCAATTTTAGTTTGAATAAAAGCCACAAGTAGTTTTGGATTTTTACTGTGGGAATGTGAAGTTTAATACATTTTGCGCCTAAAGTAAATGTTTGATTTTGCATGAGTTATTGAGGTGAAGGAACTTAAATCTAGTTAATGTATTTTATGAATGTAAGGACTTTATTCAAGAAAGTGAAATCTACATACATAGTGGAATTTGATTCAATGAAATTTACATATTCTCACATCTGCCCCTGGTGGACATAAGGTGAATTGCTATGATAGATGAACAAACAAAGTTGGTGCATATTGGGGATGGGCTGCCTAAAGTTGGAACTAAAAGCACACCAGGGCTACAAAAGATAGAAGGTTCGCAGCACAGGTTATTGTAAGAATTATAAAGGCCGAGGTAGTGAGTATTGGCGTACATGATAGTATGGGCACCAAAGGGGCTGGTTTGGTGCATACAGGGGTATAGATTTGCATAAGGGCAAGGAGTGGATAGAGTGACATAGAGGTTTAAGGGTCCATTGAAAGAGTGGATAGGGAATATGAGATGCCGTAGGAGATAGGCAGAAGGATATAGTGTGGCATGGAATATATGAGGTTTGCCCTAGGAAGATGAGACATGGGAAGTGTGTGACAGGGGAGGTGGTGTGAGGGTTGATGGCTGGAGGGGTAATGTTGGTTTCATTAGATTTTCTCTCAATGTTTTATGCAGTGCCAGTACATGGAGGCAGTGCCAGTACATGGAAGCAGGACTTGCACTCTTAGACAACACCATCCGCTCTTGTTCTGGGGTCACTTGGCCTGGAAGGAATCTTGGACCCAAGAATGAAAATCTGATCTGCAAGGACAGCGTTACATTGGTAAGATTTCTGAAACGATGAGAAGTTCCTCCCTGTATTCCTGAGCCAGGAACAAAAACCCTATTGTCAGAATAAAAATTAAAATTGCCATTGTCCAGTTCTCTGAATTGAGAGAGAGAGAAAATTGGTGGTGGTTTAACCTGAGGGTCACCATGCCTTAGATGAGGGGCAATGTCGAGAAAATGTGACCATCATGTGAATCGTAGTCAGTGTGTGAATTAAACCCATGCAATACAAAGCAGCTATCCATCCAACTGAGCTAACTGACTCCCATTATCAGAACATGCCCGTTTGAAGGAATTGTCCTTTATCTGGGAACTTTAACATTTTTGTTCCTGTAAACAGGGAAGAGGTTTTGTTCCTTTTGTTTATGAATCTATTTTAAACTTCAAACAAATATTTTATTGAAATGATTAGTTATTTTAATTTCACTGTTTTGGAAAATGACCATTTTAATTATATATTTGTATATATGTGTGTTTACAGGATCAACCACAATGATTTGATTTTTTAAATAAAAATGCACTATTTACATATTAAATAAATTGTTGGAGATAGCACCACAATATTATCAGTAGACTTGTCAAGTCCATATGTACATTTCCTTTACAGAAGGCTATGTCTTCTTAAGTGAAAGTAGCTGAGATTCTCCTTGTTTGGGGTAAGTACTCTTTGTTCATGCTTGGACCCATGATACTTCATTTCACCATCTGAAACTATGCTGCATTACAGATCACAGCTCCTGATGGTGAGTGTGAGCTTTCTGAGGTTCAAACAAAGAATTTTATTATTGTGTGCACAACTTTAAAGCCTCATCTCACATCAGCAAAGTATTTTCATGAGTGGGAAAGCTTTCATTTCCGAAGTCATTTGTTGTGTTGAAATTTTAATTTTGCATTTATTTAATTCTCATGTAAAATAAGCAGAAAATATGAAATAGTCTTTATCAGATCATGTGAAATATCTAAACGCTGAAGAATAAAATTCAATAATGACACTTGCCGAATACTAAAGAACCTTAAGTTTAAATACGAGGACAAGATTATTATTCTGTGCTGCTCGAAGTGAAGGTTTGAGCCATTCCACCAGATCGCCACTTAATTCAATTGGAGGCCAACAGGATGACTTGAAAAATGCCAGAATAGATATACCCTGCACCTCATGCAAAGTTGCATCTCCACTATGATAAGGCTTGGCAACTTAGAGAAGATAGAAATAGGAGGGCTATAGGGTGGAGTCTGAATAGGCTGGGGTTTTTGTTCCCTGAAGCGTCAGTCACCTTCTAGAGATTTATAAAATCATGAGGGGCATGGATCGGGTTAATAGACAAGGTCTTTTCCCAGGAGAGGGGAGTCCAAAACTAGAGGGCATAGGTTTAAGGTGAGAGGGGAAAGATTTAAAGTGACCTGAGGGGCAACCTTGTCATGTAGAAAATGATGCGTGTAGGGACCAAGCTGCCAGAGGAGATGATGGAGGTGAGTACACTTACAACATTTAAAAGACATTTGGATGGAAACATGCATAGGAAGGGTTTAGCGGGATATGGGCCAAATACTGGCAAATGGAACTAGATCAGTTTACGATGTCTGATCAGCACAGACGAGTTGCACCAAAGGGTTTCTTTCTGTGTTGTATCATTCTATGACTCTGTATTAATTGTGTTGGGATTTACAGAAGAGGGAATGATGGTACAGCTCAGGTGGACTTACACACCTCAAAATGTCTGAAACCTGATCCTATTAGGGTTTACAATCTATGAAAGTTCCCAAAATTGAGAAGGTGCCTGTCTTTCAGAATTTCTGATCAGTATTTAGTGGATGTCATGGAAGTTTCACCCATCGGCAGGATAGCCAACTTCTTAGTGAGGAGCAGCACCAACAGGGGGAGCTTTGTGAAGCTTCTGAATATAAGGTTTAAGAACTACTTTCTTTAAAAATATCTTGTGATCACCAAGGTGATACATACCGGCCAACCATTGACCTGTGGAAGGACAAAACAGTTGAATGTGATTGTCCATTTGTGTGACCATCATGCATCCATTCCAGCATAAGCCAGTGGATTCAAATTCAGAGAGGCAATCTTGATTGACTGCCCTTTTTCCAGTCTCAGGCATTACATAATAGAGCTGTGTTCAGTAACTTAGCATAGGCTAAGGTTTTGTAGCAGTCTATTTAATTTATGCTGTTAGAGTTTGCTTCACCATTTAAAGTTTGGTTTCAATCTGAACAATATGAGTTTTAGAATGCAAAATATCCTGTATTTGTACAGTACAAGATTATATATTGTCACAAAAGCAGTGGGAAAATGCTGCTACATGCTTATAATTTAGTTTCACTGTGACGCTAACTGAAGCTCCCTTCTATGCTTACTCACTTCAGCGCTAACTTCAAACTTGGAGGTTGACAGTTCCGAGAAACAAGGACACGAAGTAAACTAAAATCTAAGTCACATTCCACTGGCATCTATTATATCGAAATAATGAGGAATATAATTCACTCAGTAGGATGACAATGGAAAATTAATTTAAAATCAACTGAGACTTATGTAAGAACTATGCTGGACCATGAACACAAATTATTTGCAAATTATCAACAAGCGATTAAAACCCTTTGGGTATAACTTTCTAAAATACAACTGAAGCACTCTAAATATATTTTTAATAAGCACTAATTCATCAAACTTAGAAAATTAATTCATTATTAATTTTCCTAGTTTATGATCACAGTGAGAGGAAATCAACAGACTTATTTTCTCATGTGAACAACATATTGCATCATTGCATTAGATATTTTCATTAGGGTACATCATTATTTCAAAGGTTATGATGGCTTGGAATTTGCTGTAACTTGATGGCTAGCTGTGAAGTGGGATCATCCTTTTGTGGAATATTGGAAGTTACTGAATGCAAAAGTTTTTTTTGTAGCAAGTCTTACGTTTTTGGTGTAATTTATGCAAAGTCACATTTAACACTGCCTACTGATTGCAGGTGCAATATATTAGACTCCATTTTAAAATGGCGATGGTTTGGATGCAAGATTACTTTATTCAGTACTTAATCATGTTTAGTCACAATATGTTTTAAAAATATGTTGTTGGATTATATCTCACTGTCAGTATACACGTAAGAGACAAGCTCATGATATCATTATCGCATGTGGCAAGAGGGTACCAAGATCTCATACTCCATCTTACCTTGGATCAGTTGAAGAATATAACGCTATAGGGAACATGCTCCTCTATTGTAAGTTAATTGCTTACCATTATACCAGACATTTCTGTGCCTGAGGAATGGAATATTTATATATAATAAATAGTTGTAATAAATATGCTGGATTCTTCCAAGCCACAGTACCCAGTTTCTTTTTTTTGTATATAGGAGATAATATGCATTCTTGTGAGGCAAACATCCTATTAGAGGCACATCGTTTCAGCTTTATGTAAAATCAGAGGTGCCTTATTTATTTGTGGGAGGATTTGCTTTTCAATGCCATATTCATCAGTTACAATAGCTTCTTGTCAATTACTGCTTTGAAAAACAACCTTTAAATCTTCAATTCTGATGGAAGTTTTTTTTGCAAGAATGCAGAAAATGTTAAAATTTATCATCCTTTTTTCTTTAGGCAAATTAATTATTCATCACCAACATCCCATCCAATAAATAGATAACTGAAGAGGTTCCATCAAAAAGCCAGATTTGCACTGAAACATCTCACTGTTTCATTAATTCAACTGTTCATGTAGTAGTGCAGTTGCAGTACAAGACAACTGATCAGGAGCTTATTTTTCCTTTTATTTGCAAGCAAAATGAATACTTTGCATCAGTATTTACTGTGGAAAAGGATACGGAAGATATAGACTGTAGGAAAATAGACAGTGGCATCTTGCAAAATGTCCAGATTACAGAGGAGAAAGTGCTGGATGTCTTGAAACGGTTAAAGGTGGATAAATCCCCAGGACCTGATCAGATGTACCCAAGAACTCTGTGGAAAGCTAGAGAAGTGATTGCTGGACCTCTTGCTGAAATATTTGTATCATCGATAGTCACAGGTGAGGTGCCGGAAGACTGGAGGTTGGCAAATGTGGTGCCACTGTTTAAGAAAGGCAGTAAAGACAAGTCAGGGAACTATAGACCGGTGAGCCTGACCTCGGTGGTGGGCAAGTTGTTGAAGGAAGTCCTGAGGGACTGGATGTACATGTATTTGGAAAGGCAAGGACTGATTAGGGATAGTCAACATGGCTTTGTGCGTGGGAAATCATGTCTCACAAACTTGATTGAGTTTTTTGAAGAAGTAACAAAGAGGATTGATGAGGGCAGAGCGGTTGATGTGATCTATATGGACTTCAGTAAAGCATTCAACAAGGTTCCCCATGGGAGACTGATTAGCAAGTTTAGATCTAGCCATTTGAATACAGAACTGGCTCAAAAGTAGAATACAGAGGGTGGTGGTGGAGGGTTGTTTTTCAGACTGGAGGCCTGTGACCAGTGGAGTGCCACAAGGGTCGGTGCTGGGTCCTCTACTTTTTGTCATTTACATAAATTATTTGGATGCAAGCATAAGAGGTACCGTTAGTAAGTTTGCAGATGACACCAAAATTGGAGGTGTAGTGGAAAGCGAAGAGGGCTATCTCAGATTACAACAGGATCTTGACCAGATGAGCCAATGGGCTAAGAAGTGGCAGATAGAGTTTAATTCAGATAAATGCGAGGTGCTGCATTTTGGGAAAACAAATCTTAGCAGGACTTATATACTTAATGGTAAAGTCCTAGGGAGTGTTGCTGAAGAAAGAGACCTTGGAGTGCAGGTTCATAGCTCCCTGAACGTGGAGTCACAGAAAGATAGGATAGGCATTTGGCATGCTTTCCTTTATTGGTCAGAGTATTGAGTACAGCAGTTAGGAGGTCATGTTGCGGTTGTATAGGACATTGGTTAGGCCACTGTTGGAATATTGTGTGCAATTCTGGTCTCCTTCCTATCGGAAAGATGTTGTGAAACTTGAAAGTGTTCACAAAAGATTTACAAGGATGTTGCCAGGGTTGGAGGATTTGAGCTATAGGGAGAGACTGAGCAGGCTGGGGCTGTTTTCCCTGGAGCGTCAGAGGCTGAGGGTTGACCTTATAGAGGTTTGCAAAATCATGAGGGGCATCGATAGGATAAATAGACAAAGTCTTTTCCCTGGGGTCGGGGAGTCCAGAACTAGAGGTCATAGGTTTAGGGTGAGAGGGGAAAGATATAAAAGAGACCTAAGGGGCAAATTTTCATGCAGAGGATGGTTTGTGTATGGAATGAGCTGCCAGAGAATGTGGTGGAGGCTGGTACAATTGCAACATTTAAGAGGCATTTGGATGGGTATAGGAATAGGAAGAGTTTGGGCCGGGTGCTGGCAGATGGGACTAAATTGGGTTGGGATATCTGGTCGGCATGGACAGGTTGGACTGAAGGGTGTGTTTCCATGCTGTACATCTCTGTGACTCTATGACTCTATAACATGCTCAAGTTCAGTGCTCCTCTCACTGCCTTAATGCACTCCAATGTTAGCTTTGACAGATGAGCAGTGAGAAAATTGACATTCAACACTGAGACCACTGGTTCTGGAAACTATTTGCTTACATTGTACCTCTGCAATTATTTCACTGTAAATCACTCTGCATTCTGAAATGGTGGCCAGATTATGATGTTTGGGTGGGAACTTGCATTTTTATACAAAGTTTTTTTTTACAATTGTAAGCAGAAACGCATCCATTAAAACAAAAGCAAAAGCTATAGGGGTTAGAAATTGTGTTGTGACAATCAGGATAATTGGTGGCAATTAATAATTTCTCACCGCTTTAAACTTATACTTAAACCAATGACTTAGCTTCTTTAATGATGCAAACTAAACATACACACACATTTCCATTGCAACACTATTTTTTTCATATAGAACATATCAACTGGCAACTTTGTCACATATCTGTCTTCAGTACTGCCAGCATTCATTTTGGTTACTGGAGAGGATCCAACTGATCACCAGTTACACTGAGATACACAGCAGGTCTGTCAGCAATATGGAGAGAAAGCAGAGTCATAGAATCATACTCGAGTCAAAAAGTGTGGCGTTGGAAAGGCACAGCTGGTCAGGCAGCATCCAAGGAGCAAGTGGATCAATGTTTCGGGGCATAAACCCTTCATCAGGATATTCCTGATGAGGAGCTTATGCTCGAAATGTTGACTCTCTTGCTCCTCGGCTGCTGCCTGGTCTGCTGTGCTTAACCAACCCCACACTTTTTGACTCTGATCTCCAACGTCTGCAGTCTTCACTTTCTCCTCATAGAATCATACAACACGAAAACAGACCCTTTAGTCCAACTCATCAGGTTTCCAAAAACAAACTAGTCCCATTTGTCTGCATTTGGCCCATATGGTTCTAAGCCTTTGCTATTTATGCATCTGTCTGAATGTCATTTAAATATTGGAACTGTACTTGCCTCTGGCAGTTCATTCCATATACATAGCACCCTCTGTGTAAAAAAAATTATCCCTCAGGTGCCTTTTAAATCATTCCCCTCTTACCTCAAACGTATGCCCTCTAGTTTTGAACAACCCTATCACACAGAAATGACCCCTGCAAATCACCTTATCCATGCTGCTTGAAGTTTTAAAACTCTGTAAGTTCACCCCTCAAACTCCTATGCTCCAAGGAAAAAAGTCTAGTTAGGCCCTTAACCCTTCACCTGATTTTAAAAATAAAATTACCTAATCTGTGATTATGTAGATGATTGCGAATGAAAGCTTTGAAACTCCTAATTCTTTAGAGCAGTTATTATATAATTCTTGTGTGTAATTGTCCACAGGCAATCAAGAACAGATTCCTCAAGAGATTCCCAAGAAGATATATCTTCTACCAGCTAAATATTGGTTATGTATTGCCACTAATACTTCCAGATGTATTGTTTTGCCAAGGATGAAGTAGTGTAGTGTTGATAAGGATAGCTGCCTTCTGTTCTATCTATAAGAGTCTTGTCATAAACAAGGTATAGATTATTACTTCTGTGCAACTATTTAAGGGTATTGTTTATGGATTACGATTGCAAAGATATGGCCTACATTATTACAGAGACTGTTCGGGAAAACTTGGTCTCAGTTCTGACTACTTCAGGATCCTTCATTACTCTCTCTCCTCATCCTCATGAAATCATTACAATGGGTGGTGTTCACGATTCTCAATCATTATTATTCCTTTGAAACCCTTATTCAACATCTACCAAAAGCCTTTTTTACCTCACTGCAGTATTGTTAAACATTTTTAATATTTGCTACTATCTCATCTATTCTGACATGCTTGACTTTATAATTTAAGATGATCTGGATTACTATTCTTTGTGTTTTAGTTCTCTTCAGATGTGGAAAGATGATAGGTTATTGTACAAAGGTTAATGTTGGAAGGCCGTTGCCTTGGACCACATTCCTGATGGTCTGAGGTCTCCCTGAACTGGAGGACTCTTAGTTCTTCCAAGAGCATGTCATCCTTACTGAAGCAGGCATTTTTGTTCTTCACAATTTCCTAGTTCTGGCCTCTTCTTAATGGTGGGACCTTTGGAATTGTATGCACATCAACTTTAATACATGCGTGGATGTTCCTTCTCAATCTAGCTGTAGATCTGAAGTAGGTAGAGTTATTATATTGACTTTTTGATTAGTTTGGACTTTGTCTTTCATCCTTAGCAATTGAACTATTGTCAAAACCAACTTGTTCACTTCTTCAATTGCAATTCATTAGAAAAGTTGTGATGAGGACCAGGATTTAGGTCTGATTCCTTAAAAATTCTTCAAGACTTTCCCCCTTCAGTTCTCATGATATCATCACAGTGGATGTTGCTTACAACATACAATCACGATCAACTCTTTCAGAGTCCATACACAACATCAGTTGGCCACCAAAGACTTTTTAACATCACAGCTGACTGACCAGGGAACTTGAAGTCATGAACTCATATCTGTGTAGGCCACTGACAACGCTCAAAATGCCATTAAATATAGACTCTACTTAGTTTTTGCTAAGAGCGTTTGGAATGAGTACGGAAAAGCAAACTTACTGTTATTCATGAAAGTTATTCATCATACTGAAAGTTTATTTTGCTCATTTTTGACAGATTGAGAGATGCTATTCAGGGAAAATAGATAAACAAAGGATAAATAGACACAGTCTTTTCCCTGGGATCAGGGAGTCCAGAACTAGAGGGCATAGGTTTAGGGTAAGAGGGGAAAGATATAAAAGAGACCTAAGTGGCAACTTTTTCACGCAGAGGGTTGTATGTGTATGGAATGAGCTGCCAGAGGATGTGGTGGAGGCTGGTACAATTGCAACATTTAAGAGGCATTTGGATGAGTATACGAATAGGAAGGGTTGAGAGGGATATGGGCCGGGTGCTGGCAGGTGGGACTAAATTGGGTTGGGATATCTGGTCGGCATGGACAGGTTGGACCAAAGGGTCTGTTTCCATGCTGTACATCTCTGTGACTCTATGAACAGCTTCTTGTTGAATACTATTTCTTTCTTGATATACAGATAGAACCGAGAATCTCTCTGACCTGCCTTAGGAGAGATGGAGAGCTCAGAACTGGCAGCTTAACAACATATTATCAGAGATTTCTCCATGTTGTAAAAGCTGGAGATTTGTAATTGATTTTTCAGCTGTGAGTACATTCTATTTTGTGACTAAAGAATGCTTTATAGCATAGTGGTGTTAACAGGCCAAATACTACAAAATTTTCTCTTTCTAGTATTCCTTTTCAAGAAAATACGATTTGAGGGGTTGACTCACTGTCCCTCAACACAGCAAAGTAGAAATTCAAATACATATATGTTGCATCAGACAGATCATGTCTATAGCTAGCTGAAAGATTTTAGCTCTTAAATTTGTATAGATTTGTTATCAATAAAGCACCTCTGGCAAGTGTTCTGCATGGAGATTAACATGCATTCTATCAAATAGCAACTTAGACTTCCCTCTGAATCACAAGGAACAGCCAGCTGTGCACAATACACATTTTAAAGGATGCAGCCATCTATTCCACAGGCATCTAAGTAAACAATCAATGCAAAAATATTGGGGTGTGTAGGTTTCTATCAGGGAGTAATGACTGCGTTCTAAGTAAAACTTAGATGTAAAAGGAAAGGTCACCTCCAGTAACTTTTCTTTATGTTATAACATAAAGTTAGATTCACAGTACGCTAAAGAATTATTTTTCCTCTAACTAAATCTAAAATGTACACCACCTGCAGTCAGTGTCAAAGACAAACTGGGAAACAAAGAAAGATTAAGTCATCTGTCAGTGATGAACTCTTCCCAGTTCTTTACGTATTTGTAGGTATATGAACACTTCTTCTTCCTACCATTGGGGAAGAACAATGAAGTATAAATATCACCTTTCTAAACAAAAATCTTGCTGGGGCCAAATCATAAAAAAGCACAGATCTTTATCAATCCTTGCCTGATGTTTTAGTGTCAGCCTGGAAAGGATTCATAATCCAGAAAGGATTGTTACTGGAAATTCTTAACTCACAGCTTAGTGGGGTGTAAGATGTGGTAGTGAGTAAATAATGTCTATGATCCTTTCAGATGTAGTACGCAGACTGTTCAGAATCAGCTGCTTACTGCCCTACTGTAAGGTTTTGCATTGGAACTTCTTGTTGAATTTCTAACCATTAGAATCATTAGGGGAGTTGTATTCCTTTCATTTGGGTTGGATCTGAGAAAAGAAGTGCAGAAGAAGCATTGGTGAAGAAAGAATGCAGTCACTTACATGTGTATTTCTTAGGTTTTCTCTTTTGTATAAAAACCCATTTCCTAGCCCAATGCATTGGTTTATTTAAAGACAAAGCAGACAACAATGTTATGGGGAAATGGATAAATGCTTATGCTTATAAAGTTAAATGAAAAAGAGTATGAAGATGCTTACGTGTGACATAAGTACCCGTGTCATCCGATTGGATAAATGGGTCATAGAGTCACAGAGATATACAGCACGGAAACAGACCCTCCAGTCCAACCCGTCCATGCCAGATATCCCAACCCAATCTAGCCCCACCTGCCAACAACCAGCCCATATCCCTCCAAACCCTTCCTATTCATATACCCATCCAAATGCCTCTTAATTGTTGCAATTGCACCAGCCTCCACCACATCGTCTGGCAGCTCATTCCATACACATACCACCCTCTGTGTGAAAATGTTGCCCCCTGGGTCTCTTTTATATCTTTCCCCTTTTAACTTAAACCTATGCCCTCTAGTTCTGGAGTCCCCGACCCCAGGAAAAAGACTTTGCCTATTTATCCTATCCATGCCCCTCATAATTTTGCAAACCTCTATAAGGTCACCCCTCATCCTCTGATGCTCCAGGGAAAACAGCCCCAGCCTATTTAGCCTCTCTCTATAGCTCAAATCCTCCAACCCTGGCAACATCCTTGTAAATCTTTTTTGAACACTTTCAAGTTTCACAACATCTTTTCGATAGGAAGGAGACCAGAATTGCATGCAATATTCCAACAGTGGCCTAACCAATGTCCCGTACAGCTGCAACATGACCTCCCAACTCCTGTACTCAATATTCTGACCAAT
>NC_057724.1:21070480-21080325 GCF_004010195.1 Chiloscyllium plagiosum
CCAATCAGCTTTCGAAAGTTCTTGCCTAATACCATCAAAATCGCCCTTCCTCCAATTTAGAACTTCAACTTTTGCATCTGGTCTATCCTTTTCCATCACTATTTTAAATCTAATCGAATTATGGTCGCTGGCCTCGAAGTGCTCCCCCACTGACACCTCAGTCACCTGCTCTGCCTTATTCCCCAAGAGTAGGTCAAGTTTTGCACCTTCTCTAGTAGGTACATCCACATACTGAATCAGAAAATGGTCTTGTACACACTTAACAAATTCCTCTCCATCTAAACCCTTAACAGTATGGCAATTTATTGAATGAACAAAAATATGTCCAGAAGGAACTGAGTTTCTAAATATTCAAGACAATCGTGAGGTGAGGGGTGACAGTGGTGGAGAGTAAACACAGTGGAGAAAGGTGCTACCATTATCCCTTTTCCCTTGATTGGATTTAAGGACCTATTTGGTTTGCAATAGTCGAGGAATGGCTGCTAGTGAGTTTGAACTATAGAGGCCCTTGTATTACCAAGGTTGTACCTATGACACAATAACAGTTAGATATAAGTTACATTAGTCGGTTGTGGTCTGATTCTGTGTAATACATCACATATAGTTTGATGCAATGTATTTGCTTCTGTTAGCAAATTTGAATATGAGTACAGTATTTTTGAAATGTTATTTTAATTAATGTCTTTAAATGTGTACTATTGTCCCCTCCTTCACCAGACTCCTCTGTTGGGGTAGCAGAGGGGGATGGAGGTGGAGTTTGTGGAGGGTAGCTGAGCACATGTTGCCTGTTAGATACCATGGTGTTTGTCAAAGCCCCCCATAGCCTAGGCCCTTCCTTGAGGTTACCCATCTATACTGCTTCAAGTCAAAGAAGGAGAGAGATGTGCATGTTTGAAATGGCTGGCGTTTAAAGGAGTGAAGGGGAAACTTTATTTGAAGAGTGGCTTTGAAGCATGAGTGGGGTAGGAAATGAGTATGAATGTTGTTTCTCCAGAGAGGTGTCATGCAGAAGAATGCTGGGGAAGTCAGAGTGCGGGTCTTAGCACCTGAAAGTGTTATGTTACTCATCATTCCCACCCTCCTGAGTTTCTGGATCCTCTTGGTGTACAAAATGCAAGTTCAAAGGTTCATACTTGTGATGCTGACTGCCTCAACACTTCTGTAGATGCTTGCATGTCTCCTCCTTCCTTGGGAAACCCCACCTCACGGCAGTCCCTCATTGTCTGGACCTGGAGCTGCAGATAATTGTGAGAGACCCAAGTCTTATTTCCACTCTTAATACAGTAAAACCTTGATTATCCAAATGAGACAGGCAGGGGGTATTTTATTTGGAAAATTGATCATTCTGATAATCGATCTGATCATAAACAAGTGGTAATTTGAGTGCCTGTTATCAGAACATTTCTCGGTTAGTCAGCAATGCACACCATAATGCTGTTTAACCAATGACTGAATGTTGAGTTGCCTAATGCCATTTTTACAGGACCTTAAAATCTTGTTTGGATAATTCAAAATTTGGATAATTGATGTTCAGATAATCGAGGTTGTACTGTACTGCCACAGGCTCACAACTTCATGTCATGTTGAGCCATTGTAACCCAATCTGATCGCAGTGCAATTAGAAACCCTTCCTGCTTGGTCAGGGAACCTGGAGACAAGATGTAAATGCCACGGATCACAAAGTTTCCAGAAAGAGTCTGCCAGGTTCATGAGCTGTAACATTTCCCTTCAGTTCAATGGGAGAAAATTTCACTTAATGATGTGAGCAGTGACCGAATCATTGTGAAAGAACAAAATCTAGGGATTTTGTTTGTAGATTGGTTGTCTAAAATCAGAATAGGATATCAGTGAAAGATTATGTAAATCATAAAGTATCTTTGCAAATATACAAAAAAAAAGCTTGCTGTAAATCAGACTGTTCTCCGTCCAAGATTGGAACTGAAGGCCTAATGTTAAAGTTCTGTGTATCAGAAGTGATGTGAGGATTCCTTTTTACAAGCAATTTAAGAGTTTTGAGATCATTGCGTTGCATTTAAAATCAAAATTCTGTCGAGTTTGTAAAGATAGCTATTTCATGAAGAGGTTTTTTTTCACAGTTGCTTCATCCTCTTTGAGATACACGGAGAGACTGAGAGAAACTTTAGTGATATTTTCAATAGTGACATGGATTCACATAATTTACATTTAAATAGTCTGTGTCAAAGAAGAGGTTGTACATTTTTATTATTTGTTGAATAAAGTATGCCACTGCACATAACAATTGGTCCATAGCATGTGTTATAAGACTAGAAACAATAATTTTAATACGTTTTGTGAAACAGTCACTGTCCTAATAATTTGCATTTAAATTGGTGCACGCAGAAGTATTTTCACTGTACATATGCAGTCGCTAACCCTGTTATCAAAGCAGATTTTTTTATCACATTGATGACATGGTATTTTACTTGATGTGGTATTATATTCGTGTACTGCTAACATAAATGGAGATGGTGAATTAACATTAGCATTCACAAGAACACTGTTTCCCTGTGGAAGTGCACAGGTCCATAAGGAAGAATTAAATGCCAAATTGATGGTCAGCTCTGCACAATGCTATCTTTCATTTTATGCTCCCGTTTGTCTCAATCAATATGCCAGTCAATTTGGAGAAAAATGTAATTATTCTAATACAATTGTATCATCACTTTTGAATTAGACATAAACCTGACCTGTACACTGAGGATGAGACATATTGCTTCGGTGAAGCAATGTAATGAAAAGGAAAAATTAAGGTGGCATTCATGTTAAAATTAGTGAAGGAATGAAATCTGCAGAATTATGTTGCTCCAAGCCACTTCACACTGTAGTAGGTGGTTATTCACATTACATGATTTCTTGATTGCTTTCAGTAATCAGTAAAATAAAACAAAAAACATTGTGCATAATGCATCTCAGTTGTCTGAACAATTAAGGTGTGAAAAACATGTGTCTACATTACACCCAATGAATTCTGCATATGTCAATATGATGCAGAAATGTTGTTATTGATGAAAGACTGTGCACAGACTGTGCTGTAGTCAGTCTGGCTCTAGGGAATGAGCAGGTGGTTGGGCTAAGGAGTCTATCAAATCAGGAGGGTGGAGAGCCTGTGACACCATACAATTGCTTTCCTTCGGGAAGGCCATGGAAATCCCTCAAGTAGTGAATTAGTGCCCAAGTAATGGTCCCATCAATGCATGGGCTTTTTATCCTATGGAGAGGTCATTCATTAAAAGATTCCTCCAACCTGTCACACTAACCACCCATTTCTTGGTGATAAGGCATAACTCCTCTAAAGAAAATCCTTAAAAATTAACACCCCTCCTACCCCCAAATAAGTCACGAGGGACCGACCTGACGAGTTGTGACAAGCTCCTACAAATGATTGGGAACTCCAAACCTATGCTTTGAAAACCAAGTTAAGGCAAAGCAAATGAAATAGGCAATGCCAGCCATAAGACAGCAGAATCAGCTCCACAATTGGATTATCAGGTGGAGAAAAAGTATTGGCCTCTTCTAAGGTGATAAACAATACGTCAATATTTCAGTGTTTCTGAAGAAAGTTTTTCACCTTTTTCTGTTTTCAGTGTTGATAAGGAAGAGGTGGTGTTTACAAAATATTGGCAGGGAAGAAAATGTCTTAAGGGAGAGAGAGCCTGAATGTTAACAATAAGTTATTCAAAGGAAGGAACAACACAAGATGGCATCCCAAAAGGAATGCCTTGCCATACAACAGTTCAGAGAAGGTGATGGTGAAACCTGATACCTAGCAGGAAACCTTCAAAAGGAAAATGAAATCACAAGATTTTACTCAAGCTTTAGGATGCAGGTTTGTTCCTATCAACTGAGTTTATCAAAAATGAAGGTCATGTTTTAAAGAGAGTGAATATCGAAGGGTAAGTCAGAACAAAAGGGTGGCACTAAATTGTTTGCCTGCTCAGCAGGCGAGAACGTGCCTTTGGCAAGGGATATTCGAGAAATTGAGTGGAATGTGGGGTTGGAGGCAAGTTTAGATTATAAATTTGCTAATTTAGTTCAAGATTTCCAAGGTGAATGGTGGAGAACTGACGAGCAGAAATGGGGTAATTGGATTTATAATTGTCATGGAGGTTTTGGGCAATTTAGTGATATAGTTGGCAGTGTTCCCTTCTTTATTGAAAATAATTGATTGTGACACCCTTAAAAGATTTAAATGACAAAGCACTTTTCCATAGCATGGTGTATAATCAACTTTAAGTCTAACTGGTTCAGAAAATTCAAGTGTTTTGTACAAGTCAGTTAATTATTCACCATGAAGCCAATCTGCAGTTTTATATTAACCTGGTATCTGGAAAAGGCAGAATTAATAACAGAATCCTGTTACTTGGTAGCAGTAGGTCATATCTCATGAATCTGAGTTTAATTCCAAGAGTAGACCATTAAAGCAGTAAAAGAGTAGCCAATATCATGTAATTTATGTGTATTTTTCAGGAGATTTGAATAAAGTTCCATACCTGAGGCTTTAAAATCCATGAAGAAATGAAAATTAATGAACCTCTAACCTGCAAGATTGAAATTTGGTTTGACAATAGGGGCCTGATAATAAAAAGGACATAAATTCCCTGCAAATTCATTGACTACTTGAAGTTTCTGCTCCAGATCTCCTGGTGCTTAAACTGCAAAATATTTATGCAAAGTTTCAACAGTGATGAAGCTTTCATCTAGGATGAGGCAACATTATAGTTTTCTTCTTTGAGTTGCCTGCATGGGCACCATGACCATGTGCAGCTTCAGAAACATAAAAAAAAGTCTGCTAAATTTGTCAACATGGATTGTGTTTAGTATACTTTATTTCTTGTATCGTGTACAGAATCCAGAGCTGCGGACTTTACTTCTGAAAAGGAAGTGGGAGCACTAACCATAAAATTCATGCTTTTTTTTCGTAGGTTTGAACTGCTTTCAGTATGTAAGTAAAGTTTTGGAGAATCCCTGAATGTAGTTTATATTTAGGTATGATCCTTTTCGTAATTTTGGCTAGTCAAGAGAATATTGAAGAAAAGCAAGAACTGGACAGAAGGAAGATGATCGTCTTTGATTACATTCAGAGTTCTTGCCAGGTCTGAACAATTCCAGGAATTATTTATAGCAAATTGTTCTCTGACAGACGTTGCATGACAAGGTGCTTTTTCACAAACAATTCACAGAGCAATATTTGTAAGCTTCCTGTAGTCTGGATAGAACTATGCCAATTAGAATTTTATAGAAGATAAATCTGAGAATAAGCTTTTAATTTGCATGCCAAAAGGTGTAGTTTACTTATAAGGAAGCCTGTTTGCATTTGATTGAATTAAAATTTTTGACTAGATAAGCTATGATAGCTTCCAAGATATGATGGTACTCTATGGGTGAAAAAGTTGCACTCCCACTTTGAGGGTCTGAAGAAGGTGAGTGCTCATAAAATGTGTGGCCTGCCCATTGTCACCAATGTTACATAGAGTGGATGTTGATGGAGGTGTTGAGTGCCCCTCCTGCTAATTGAAGGCTGCTTAAATGTCACATCCTATCTACTCCACTTTGTTACCTGTGGCAGAGTGAGACCCACATTGGACTGGCAGCTTTAACTGGGCAAGCTGATGTCAAGTGTTCTTCAGTTAAAGTGTTTGGCTGAGTGAGATGTGAGTGGCCAGAGCAAATGTTCTCATGTAATCTAATGCTATTCGCCTTACTAATTGTGCAAACAGACTCAGGGAATCATGCAGTGGAGATTGCTGGGACATATTGCTGTTCGTGTTGCTGGTACCACACTACCCATCTGTACATTACTCCAGATGTTGGAGAACCTTTCTCAGCAATGTGATTCTGAATTTTCACTTCTCTTTGGATTTTTCCCATTATTGCTCATGCTACAACAGGAAGAGGGAAATTCACTCTTAGATTTCACGTATGCTAAAACCAAGCATAACTGCCCATAGCTTTCTCAGTCCCTTTACTTATGTCTGATAATTAGAACCCTATTGGCCACGTTTCAACATTTTATTTCTGCTCTTATAAAGCATTGAAAATACTAGTTAAGCTAAAATTAATGCAACTTCTCTTCCCAAGATGCAGCAGTTGAAGATAACTGCACCTTCATCGCTATAAAGGGTTCATTTACTTCAACAGTTCTTTTGATGCCAGAGATCATCTTCCTAGTCTGCAGCCAGCAATGTTGAACCTGGAGGTACATTCACTCAGTCCATTGCCACGGCCACATCAGTCCTTAGAGTGATCCATGAATTATGGATTTGTATAGTTCATGTGTTGACCCCCTTTCACGTTTAGAGAATTTCAATTTAAAAATAACTAGTAGCAGAGCTTTGTGTTTTAAACAAGAGAAGGGGGTGGTTTATTGTCAAGTACAATTAAAATGAAAGTTGCAAGATTATTGACTAAAAATACATGCACAAAGATTAAAGACAGGTAAGGATAAAGTATTAAATAAAATGAAAATGATATCAATTTCTAAGATTGTTGGTTACATGAATGTCCTCTTTCTGAAGTGATTGAGTGGACAATATGATATCAGAATTCAGCAAGTGCCGTTGTTTCTATAGTCAAATAGTTGGTTGTTGTTTCCACGACTAGACTGATGAAACGAGTCCTGGGGACAAGAGAATGCTGATTTGTTTTAGCTGTAAGTAATTGCATGCTGTGGCTCTTAGTAGCCTGATTTAGCACTGCAGGTCTGAATCCTTCCTCTGTGTCCATGTTGATAAGCAGTGATTACTTCAAGATGTGATTCTCATGCGCACAAAGAGATTTAAGTGATTAAGGATGCAGACATGAGTATACTAAATTAAGAAAGAGGACATGCGAGAGCCACACATTATCACTTTATGGAAGATATGAAGTGCCACTTAGACACTTAAATGTCCAACAACAGTCCACCAAAGGGTCTCTCTGTCCTGAAAATATCGGGCAGCTCCTTATTGGCATCAGTGGCACTGCTGAGTATTGGCAGCTGCTAGTAATGTGCTCACTTGAGGCATAAAATCAGCAAAGCAGTGAGTAATATCAGGATGGGGATTATAATGAGTCGGTCACTAGCTGCAGTGTGTGTGGTGGGGGGTGGGGAGGAGTGTAGAAGAAAGTGAAGAGGGTTGCTCTCCTTAAGGTCCTCTCCTTCCCAATATTCAATCAATTACTGAATACCAACAGTGGTGGTACAAGACTCAGGAGGTCACTGGAGGCCATTACATAATTTAAAGGCAAAGGTAGGTTGATTACTCTGCTTAACAAGAATTAAAGGTTATTGGGTGTAAATAGCAATGTTGAATTTAAAACAAATTGATCAGCTATGATCATATTGATTGATAGATCAGGTTTGAGGGACCTAATGATTTACTTCTGTTCCAATTCCATATGTTTATATTAAATACTGCCTAACTAAGTGCATTATCTACATAGATACTGATTTTAAAAAGGCTAGAACAAACCACAGTAATGCAGTAATTTGTATGTGTTAAGTACATTTTAGTTGACCCTTATCATAGCATCAGCCAAACTCACCAACACAGCAGTCAAAAAGTGTGGCACTGGAAAAGCACAGCTGGTTAAGCAGCATCAGGTACAATACCACAGTGGATTTATTCCTGCACTTCTAAGCAAATTGCATTATCAAATCTCATCATCAGAAGCAGAAGCATTGGAAAGGACAGCACATGAAAGTACTCTCATTGCATTAAAAACCCATCAGGTTTGCTGATGTCCTCCAACAAGAATAATTTGGCATCCTTTTTCAATCTGATGGACATGGCTTACAAGTTGTGTGCATCTGCTACAAATTTCCTTGAGGTTTTTTATGCCAAAACAGTCAGTGGAAGTTTATCAGAAATCTAACCGACAGGTAGAAATTTCTGCCAAACATAGACCAACACAGTGTAAAATACCTGCTGCAAATTCCCAATGTGTATCATCAGCTCTTATTGCATTCCTAAATAGCCAACAAGCCAATTAACTGTAAATCAGTTGCCCCAAGGTGACATTATGCCATCCACTTCAAGGGCTATTTAAGATAGACAACAATAACAGGCATTGTTAAACTGAGCAAATTTTAAAAATAAATCCTTTTTTTAATAACTGAAAATATTATCTTGTACAATGAAGCTTAAGAAAGGACAATTGGAAACAAACAATAATGCATTTGAAAAGTTTATAAACTGTGTACCATTTACTAATCAGTTGGTGCTAGAAATGGGAAACATTCCAGTTTGCAAAGTACATCACAAATGGGGCATGAAAAGCTGTGGGGAATTAATCTTTATTCCTGAGCTATCAGCCCTGCTCCAAACATGCTTTCTCCTTTCACAGCATGATCACTGATCCTGGTAATCCCATGGCTGCATGAAGATAAATTTTATTCTCTGACTGTGTTAAAATTGTCTGATAGAGAGCAAATCCAAATCCTTCCAGTTAGTGTCTGTCGTCTATAGATTTGTGTAGTGAGGAAGTCAAAGTAGATAATCTTCCAGCTAACCATGCATACTTCAAGGCATGTAGAAATAATCAGCGAAAGAAAGCCTATTCTGAAAATCTTGTATACAAACGGAAATAGATTATCTGGATACAAGGGAAAAATGCAGCTATTTTAAAATCATAGGATTAGAGGAAAAAAAGAGTTGTTTCCCAATATTCTGAAGAAGTGCCATACTACAATTGTTAACTCAACTTTTCTCTCCAAAATGATCTATTTATTGCCATCTTATCATCAAAATGTATCAGTTCTTTAGGGGCTTATGTGGTCTAGCCCAGTTTGTGAAGGCTACTATAATATGCATCAAGGTCATTCTACCAGTTAACCTTAAACAGACATGTATATATTTATTAATTGCAATGTAATGACTTCTGACATTTCTGTGCCTGAGGAATTTAATGCCAGTACATAATGGCTAGTTGTAATAAATGTCTGTGGGATTCTTAAATACCATGATACCTAATTTCATTATAGGAGATAGCATAACCATTGCCTCATCAGGTAAACCACCCTGCCAGAGGCAAAACTGCACTATACTTGCAATGGTGGTGGTCTCTATTTAGAAAAAGGAAATATATAATGGCAGATATTTAGAAAACTAATTGAAGATCAATCAGATATCAGCCTTGGATATAATGAATCCAGACAAAGGGAAGGTTTCTTACCCTAAGTGATACCAATATTGGATATAGCTGTACAGTCTGTAGATAGGGCACTGGCAACAAGATTAACATTTCAAACATAAATGTAATGTTTTGGAGGTTGATAATCTGTCCTGATTTGATGGCTGTATACATATATGGGGAGTGACACAATGCTGTTTTTGGTTGACAACTTGCTGGTTCCTATCACTCAATGTCATTGCGCAATCATCATTGTCAGGCTTCCTCTTAGTTATTTTCTGCTTCCCAGCCCTCAGTAGACCTTTCTCAATGACATATTGAAAGCTGTCAGCCTTTTTTGCAGTTGAAATAACTCCCTAGAGGCCATTGTCCCATCACCAAATCATCATTCATTCACACACAAACACTGTTTGACTATAGTACTGCATAATACAGAGTTTGCCAACAGAGTGTCAGTATTTCTGGCAGTTACTCTTTTGATATAGAACATACAACCCTGTCACGGTAGGTGCTGCAAGACATGTCAGATTGTGGACATAGATACCACCATTTCGCGTGGGGGCACCTCCCACCTTGTACATGGCAGGTACTCATGTGACTCAGCCAACGTTGTCTATCTTATACATTGCAGGCAAGGATGCCTGGAGGCATGGTACATTGGGGAAACCGAGCAAAGGCTACGACAACGGATGAATGGGCACCGCACAACAATC
>NC_057724.1:21080959-21085970 GCF_004010195.1 Chiloscyllium plagiosum
ACTATCTAACCCTCTGATTATCTTATATGTCTCTATTAAGTCACCTCTCAACCTTCTTCTTTCTAACGAAAACAGCCTCAAGCCCCTCAGCCTTTCCTCGTAAAACCTTCCCTTCATACCAGGCACCATCCTAGTAAATCTCCACTGAACCCTTTCCAAAACGTCCACATCCTTCCTATAATGCCGTGACCAGAACTGTATGCAATACTCCAAGTTTGGCCGCACCAGAGATTTGTAAAGCTGCAGCATGGCCTCATGGCTTCGAAACTCAATCCCTCTACCAATAAAAGCTAACACACCGTATGCCTTCTTAACAACCCTACTAACCTGGGTGGCAACTTTCAGGGATCTATGTATATGGACACTGAGATCTCTCTGCTCATCTACACTATCAAGAATCTTACCATTATCCCAGTACTCTGTGTTCCTGTTACTCCTTCCAAAATGAATCACCTCACACTTTTCCATATTAAACTCCATTTGCCACCTCTTAGCCCAGCTCTGCAGCTTATCTGTGTCCCTCTGTAACTTACAACATCTTTTGGCACTATCCACAACTCTCCCAACTTTAGTATCATCCGCAAATTTAGTAACCCATCCTTCTATGCCCTCATCCAGGTCATTTATACAAACGACAAACAGCACTGGCCCCAAAACAGTTCCTTGTGCAACACCACTAGCAACTGAACTCCAAGATGAATATTTTCCATCAACCATCACCCTCTGTCTTCTTTCAGCTAGCCAATTTCTGATCCAAACTCCCAAATCACCCTCAATCCCATGCCTACATATTTTCTGCAAAAGCCTACTGTGGGGACCTTATCAAACACCTTATTGAAATCCATATACACGGCATGGTGGCTCAGTGGTTAACACTGCTGCCTCACAGCACCAGGGTCTCAGGTTCGATTCCAGCCTTGGGCAATGGTCAGTGTAGAGTTTACACATTCTCCCAGTGTTTTTGTGGGTTTCCTCCCACAATCCAAAGATGTGCAGGTCAGGTGAATTGGCTATGCTAAATTGTCCACAGTGTTAGGTGCATTAGTCAGAGGGAAATGGGTCTGGGTGGGTTACTCTTCAGAGGGTCGGTGTGGACTTGTTGGGCGGAAGGGCCTGTTTTCACACTGTAGGGATTCTAATCTTAAAAAAAACCTGTTTGGTTACCTTCTCAAAGAATTCAATAAGATTGTGAAACACGACCTTCCCTTGACAAAACCGTGTTGACTATCCCTAATCAACTTATTCTTTTTTAGATGATTATAAATCCTATCTCTTATAAGCGTTTCCAACACTGTACCCACAATCCAAGTAAGGCTCACTGATCTATAATTACCAGGGTTGTCTTTACTCCCCTGCTGTGTCAGGAAGCCCTCCTGCACACATTGGACAGACACTGACCGAATTTAATTATAGTGTTCCCAGTCAATATTTGGAAAGTTAAAGGCCCCCATAACAACTACCCTGTCACTCTCAGTCCTATCTGGGATCATCTTTGCTATCTTTTCCTCTCCATCTCTGGAACTATTCGGAGGCCAATAGAAAACTCCCAACAGGGTGACCTCTCCTTTACTGTTTCTAACCTCAGCCCATATTACCTCTGTCGATGAGTCCTCAAACATCCTTTCTGCAACTGTAATATTATCCTTGATTTACAATGCCACACCTCCCCCTCTTTTACCATCTTCTCTGTTTTTTTGATTAGATTAGATTAGATTACTTACAGTGTGGAAACAGGCCCTTCGGCCCAACAAGTCCACACCGACCCGCCGAAGCGCAACCCACCCATACCCCTACATTTACGAGGAGAAAGTGAGGTCTGCAGATGCTGGAGATCAAAGTTGAAACTTTATTGCTGGGGGAGAACATGCAAACTCCACACAGACAGTCGCCGGAGGCGGGAATTGAACCCGGATCTCTGGCGCTGTGAGGCAGCAGTGCTAACCAGTGTGCCACCGTGTCTTACTGAAACACTAAATCCTGGGACCTGCAACAACCATTCTTGTCCCTGCTTTATCCATGTCTCCGAAATGGACACTGCATCGAAATCCCAGCCAGAAATATATCAGCCAGGTATCCCTGTTTGGGCCAGTTAATCTAGCTGTTGTCAGCTAGCTGACCTCATTCCAATCACTATGGCAGTGAGCTGCATTGTTTTAACCTCTTGTCTCCAGAAGTTACCTACCATCCTTAATCAAACACTGAATAAAAGCCTGCTATTCAGTCACCTCCTATTACTCTAAGCCAGTGAGAGTACTCTGCAGTGAGTGGTGGTGGACCTCCTGAATATTTTCAAAACAGGGAAAATTCAGTCCAATGTGTCCAATCCTGGAATATAAAAAGATACCTGAAAAATGAAAAATTCAATCAACAAAAATCTTTACACAACATCGATTCAAACAAACCCTTCAGCAGTTGTCTTGTACCTTCAGTACAGTCACATTTTTTTTCAATACCAGTGAACTGACCTAAATTGTCAGGACACATCCCAGCATCAATCAATCCAATTTTTATTAACCTTTGCAGTATATAGAAGAGTGCTTTATGCTGATCCTTTTCAGAGAGTGCCTCCTGCTTCTAAAATGGTTCCTTGGAGGAGAAGGAATTAAGGTGTAACTTTGTGTCTGTCTCTAGAGACTGTAATGGTACAGGAAGTAATCATGCTGGATTAGAAGGTGATGGTGCAACTGCAGACACTATTAGTATTACTGCCTGATGTATGCAAGTTCGGTAGCACACAGTTGTATACATATAATGTATTGATAACAAACTTGGCATGACCATCATTGGCTTTTCATTAACAAAACCATCAATACAAATTCAAAAGACACTAATTTCTTGGAACTTTTACTCAGTAGTTCCCCACCACTCACCAAACACGTACAGACTGTTTCTTTCTCTTCATTCAGATTGCATCCATTCAGTACATTTACTTAACAATGGTCTTTTGATGTTGAAAATGACCATGGTTGAATTTGAAATACTTTCTTGGCATATGTTTGTCATTCACTAGTTCTTCACTGCAGAACTGAACATAGTACTTCCTGCAATCATTAACCAGATATTTGTTAAATAAATTGCCCTCTGAGATTTAATTTAAAATTTACTGATTAAAAAAACAAACTACAAAACACTTGTAGAGATTTTGTTTAACCATGAATCATTAACAGAAACAAAAATATTTCTCAGTCAATTCATTTTGATTCCCAGGTATCTTTAATTTAAAGCATTTTTCCAGGAAAATGTTTTGAGTGTAAGAGCTTTATACTTCTGAGAAGTGAAATTAATTCTATGAACATATAGGGGTAATTAATCCCAATCCACCAAACACTTGCTCGCTTGATTACTTCGAGCAACAATGAATTGACTAATAATGCAATCTAGCACTTCAACAAATGAAAACAATACTCAAGTAGAATAAGTACAACAGAAATATTAATAACTACCAATACCTTATAAAATATTAACAACAAATTGAAATGAATACATTTAGTGTCAATCAAATTCAAAACAGAATTTATTGTCGTATTTTCAAGCATGAAAGGAAATTGATGCATTGTTAAAATTAAATGCTGTGGCATTGGTAAGAAACATTAAATAGGATAACGGTGCTTGCTAATGGAATATCTATAAAAGTTGATCATTAACATTAGCAACCATGAAATTAAAACGTTTTTGAAGTCGAGTGTTTTCGTTTCTGGTTCAGTCACTTTTACCAAAATCTCTGCTTGAATTTTTTACCTTTATCTTAACTGCTTAAAGTTTTCAATTAATTAAATTGTAATCTGCCAGATTTTAGAATGACCACTAAAGGATGAACTATGTCTGATAAAATAATTCATATTGATGATAATTAATTGAATAACAAATGATAGATCAAGGAATATGGGAACATGAAACTCATTCAATATGATCTTGGATGATCTATTACTTTAATGTTGTTAATCTACCCAAAATTCTCCACGACACCTTACAATCTAAAATCTATCAAAGAATTATACAATCCCTCCAGTGTGGAAACAGACCATTTGGCCCATCAAGACCACACTGATCTTTTGAAGAGCATCTCACCCAGACCCATCCCCTACCCTAGAACCCTGCATTTCCCATGGCTAATCCACCTAGCCTGCACATCTGTGGGAAGAAACCAGAGCATCCAGAGGAAACCCATGCGGACACGGGGAGGATGTGTAAACTCCACGCAGACAGTCACCCAAGGGTGGAATTGAACATCAGTGCTAACCACTGAGCCACTGTGCCACCCTTTCTTCCTTAAGCATACTCAGAGATGGAACTTCAAGTACCCTCTGTGGTAGCGAATTCCAAAGATTCACAAGTCCCTAAGAGGCACCTGCCTTACTTTTAAATTGTGATGCTTGGATCTGTACTCCACAAACAGGCAAAATATGTCTCCAGCATCTACGCTGACTACCCCTTTCAGTATTTTGAATTTTCTTTCTTTGAAATTCTAGAGAATTCAGTACCAGTTTGGCCAATGTTTCTTCATAGGGCAGCCCTCTCATCTATGGAACAAGCCTGGTGAACCTTAGTTGCACTTCCTCTGGCAATATCATTCCTGAGATAACAGACCAAAGCTGCAAACAGTGCGGTATAACCAATCTCATATACAATTAATACAAGACTTCACTACTCCTGCATGCAAATCCTACAGTAGAAGTAATAAAAGGTATGATTTGATTATCCTTCCTAATAACACCTGCCTGTTTGCTTTCAGTGACTTATCGATAAGGATTACTCGGTCCCTTTGTGCATCTACACTTTCCACTGTGTTACCATTTAAGAAATGCTTTGCATAGCTATTCCTCTGACCAAAGTGGATCACCTGTCATTTTCCACTTAATGCTCTATCTGCCATATTCTTGCCCATTCACTACAAAAATAGATCACAAAGTAGTATAAAAAATATGAAGTACATGATTTCTTTCAAATGTTTGTGAAATGAATTAATGCACTGGGTTTCGGTGATCCAAGATAGTTATTGTTGGTTCACATT
>NC_057724.1:21086470-21104211 GCF_004010195.1 Chiloscyllium plagiosum
ATCCAGAACAAGCCTATTCTCATTCAATTGTTGTATCTAGTTCTAAATTTCTCATCAGATTTCCTCCTCCATTACATGAAATTCTTGCCAAATTAATAATTGCCATATTAACCGAGTCAGGATCACAATTTTCTGTGGAGGGAATGCATCACCCCTGGGTTACATGTTCAGTATAATAATGACTAACTCTGATACTGTAGTCCATACCTTTTGTATTCCTGCAACCAATGGGCAGTAACACTGTCACCAATCTTCTTGGCTTTCACTTACCATTACAAAAAAACACATAAGAATGAATGGGAAGAATTGCAAACATTTTGATGAGAATCCAAAATGGTAGCACTTGATTCCAATCTGGAATGTTTCAATTTCATATTGATTCTTTGTCTTCGACCCCAAAATTGTTGAAAGTGAAAGTCTTTATAATTCCAGGAAGCCAATGGCCATTCCCTCATTAGAGAGAGACAATGAGAGTGACTTTTAACTGAGGATCACTACATTTCTGTTGAGGAGCGAGATGGAGATGGCAGTCCTGTACCACTGGTGGTACAGGAATAAAATCCACACTATTGACATCAACCTGCATTTTAGCCTGGCCATCTAACTAACTAAACTAAGCGACCCTCCATAACTGTTGATAAAACTCCATCTTGCAGCTCTATAATGTTAAGAATGTCTACGGATACTTCAGAGTTGCCTTGGTGAATCCATGATACAAGGTAGTCTTCAGTTAATATTAGCCCACTTGATGACATGTCATTTTAACATTGTTTATTTTAAGTCTGTTTTCTAATTGTACACGACTATTTTGTTTTGAAATTGTTTGCGTGCATTCTTGACATCCATGATCATTGTAAATCACAGTAAATCCAATTTTGCACTGCGTGCATCTCAAACACTCCCTCCTTTTTGTTCTTGTGTGTCACTGATCCTGTCTCCCTCCTGGCCTTGACTCCCAGGTTCACCTTCCAAAGCCTTTTATCCTGAGTTCTCTCCCATTACCTCTGCTGGATCTCATTCTTCCACAGGCTTTGGTCTCCCCGTAACTTCAGTCTTACTTTCTTCTGCAGTTTCAATCCCTCTGCAGCTTCTCTGTTTCAAGTGTTGCTTTGCCCTGGCCTCACCTCTCGCTTTCTTATCTTTAGCCTCCAGGTTTGATCTTCCCTGGTTCCACCACAGGGTCCTTGCTTCCCTCCTGAAGTGGGACTTATAGCCTGGGCTCTCTGGAGTAGGAGAGTTTGGTCAATGCAGTTAGTTCTGGGAATTTAGCTGCACTGAGAAACCTCTGCCACAATGGTCAATCAATAATACTGTAGAGTAAAAGTTATTTCTTTCAAATAAGTTGTATTGTATTTCCTTTATATTTAGTTATCCATTTTATTTTGTAAGTATTTTCAACTAGGAATGCAGTTTTGAACATGTAGGTATTTAAACATTTATGCTTTTTTTTATTCTGGACATGAAATGTCCCAAGGAACCTAAGCAATGTTTTACATTGATTCCTGTTGGAAACCGTGTTTCACTTAAGTTGATGATGTGGAGTTGCTGTTGTTGGACTGTGATGGACAAAGTCAGAAGTCATGCAACACCAGGTTATAGTCTAACAGGTTTATTTGAAATCCAAAGCTTTCAGAGCGCTGCTCCATCATCATTTCATCTGTTAAAGAAGCAGAGCTCCAAATGTTCTAGATTTCAAATAAACCTGTTGGACTATAACCTGGTGTCATGTGACTAATGTTAAAGTTATTCTGCTTAAAATCATGATTTTCAGGAAGGCAATCTTAATTTAATGTAAGGACTTGCTGTATTTGAACAATAAGTGAAGCCACAAATCTATCAAACCTTTCACACAAAATATCAACTTCAGGGACTTGAATTTTGATCAACTCACTGATCACTATGAGGACGCTCACAGACCACAAGTGAGAACCACTGTCATATAATGCAATCTCTCCATTATTTATAGTTAATTTCCAGGAAAGTGACCTGAATCACTAGAGGTGAAGGTTCAATAGTTGAATAATGCACAAATGGAGTTGAAAGATTTGATGTAGCATGAGGAGATGGATTGAACAGAATGGAGAGAACAGCAAAGCTTATAGGATCAGGTTGGCCAATATCATCCAGCCAAAGTGGGAATCTTTGAATTGCTTGAAGCAAACAAGAACTGCTGGAAAAATAGATAGAAAATGATGATTGTTTCATTATTAAAAGCTTGGTTCCTGGAAAATGTGTCTTTGATGGATAAGATTAATAGACACATATTGCTATGGTTACTGGATATAAAGATCTTAATCTGCACTCAATGGACAAAGTGATATTTGCTGTTAATGCAGCAGAACGCTGTACATGATGCAAAAGCTTGTTTCTTAATATAAGAACCCCATATAGTACAGAATTATGACTGAGAAATCCCTGATGCCTTAGCACAAAGAATTAGCACTTACTTAATATCCTTTCCATGATCACTGCATTTGGAAGTGTTTAAAGAGGAGCAGACAGCCTCTGGCACCTTGTAATTAAAATTTGCCAGTCTATGACAACCTGAAAATGGCCTGTGTGGTTCCTATGTGACATTTAAAGTCTTTACCACACTTTCACCCTGACAAAATGTTCACATGTCAGTGCAAAAAGGTGGTAGAAAAAGTGAGTGGAATAATCACTTCAGTATTTGTTTGATAACATAAAACGTTGCTTTTTCTTATGTAATAACCGATATATGTTTGCCCAAGAAACCTGGTTCTGTGGAAAGTGTCCTGCTTATTCTGTTGGAGAGAAAAAATGCCACTTTGTTAGTTTGTTTTCCTGATCTTTGCACCCTTCAAGCAGTGGTTGGAAAAGATGCACTTAAGAGGAAAAAAATACAAACACCAGTCCTGTGCAGGTCAGATGAATCTATCAGCCTAATGACAGGCAAAATAAAACTGCAATATCTATCTTTGATAATACCTGTATTATCATTGGGAACAGGTTTACCTCTAGGGCTACTGGCAATATCCAGCTTCTAAATTGAGCATTGGAAGTTCAAATGGCCACAAAATTGCTTTTTTTTCACCGTTGTTGCTGACAGTAAAGCCCAAAGAATGACGTAAATTAGTGACAGCCATTAAGTTATTCACTTACTTTGATGTTCTTCCTGGGCAAAATTGAAATACCCTGATAAGCTAACTGAATGCTTCAAATATTAAAAACATTTTTGAAACTGAACTTCCATTACAGGGTTGTCCTTAGGAGCCCCGATGCATAAGCAACAGCCTGTCATCCTAATCCCATTGTCCTATCAATGCAAACCTTTAGTGGTTGTTTCAATCTCCTGTCTGGTTGCCCTCCATTTATTCTGGGTAGAAATGTCCCTTTCAGAAGTGTTGGACTGCCCAGAAAATTGCCAGTGAATGTCACTTGCACAGGGAGAAGCCTTTCTCAAGTGGGGTCCATAGTCTGACAGCACATGCTCTTGACCCCATTCAGTCATGTTGTTCTTATAGCAGGACAGCTAAGAGAGTAGTGTCAGTGGTTGCTACTCTAAGGAGAAGAGTAGTTCAGGGTCTGGGACTCACAAGGTTGGTAGAAAGTGAGGACTGCAGGTGCTGGAGATCGGAGCTGAAGATTGTGATGCTGGAAAAGCACAGCCAGTCAGGCTGGGAGAATTAAGTTTGTAATCAACAGGGATTCCTGATGATGAGCTTATGCTCAAAACATCGACTCTGCTGCTCCTTGGATGCTGCCTGACTGCCTGTGTTTTTTCAGCACCACACCCTCCAACTGACAAGTTTGGTGCCCAAACTAAGCTTTGGGAATGAGATGGGTCCAGGTCCTTTTCATTCTAAAATGCTATTGAGATTCATAGGACATCTTTCTTTAAGAGTTGGGTTAGGAGCAGAGGGACAGAGTCTTTGAAGCAAAACTGTCACTGTTGTTTCGATAAAGCCCTATGACTCCTAGAAAGGAGTGCAGGGAGTTGACATCTTTGGATAGAGGTAGTTTGGTTGTAATCCAAATGCTCTTCCATTCAATTTCATGCTTCCCATGGTTAATGGTAGTTCCTAGGTATGGGGCCTGAGTCTTCATAATCTGAGCATTTTTTAGGTTGACTTTCAGTTCCACTATGGCTAAGCAGGTCATTTTTACATGCCCAATAGTACATGGTATTCCTGCCTAATAGCAACAGGTCACGTATATCTTGTATTAGACATTCAGATTTTGAAAACATTTCTAGGTCCCAGGTCAATCTTTGATGGAGGATAGGGAGTGAGTTATGGAACCTCTAAGGGAGACAAGTGCAGGTGTACTACTGGCCTTGAAAGGTGAAAGTGAATTTATATTGGCATGGCCGACCAGAACCAGTTGCTAATGTTTAGTCCCATGAACTAATGGGTTCAGGAGTTTACTTTATCGTAGAAACTAGGCTAATTGCGATTGTTGTTGCTGTGATTGGGGTGACTTCAATATTCTGAATCTCTACAACATCAGTCGTCCCAAGGATTTCATCCAATGTTCTCTAAAGGTGCAAACTTTATGTTGGTAGTGTCCAGTGGGAATTTCTATGGGTAGTCGGCAGTGCTGTCCCAGTCCCGGATATACTGATTGCTAATGTCAAAGAAAGAGCACATTCATACATGATGTTAATCACTATGATTTGCTCCAGATCTTGTTTTAGGGGTAGTAGGTTAACCAGTTGATGGAAGATCATATTTCCTAACCTGAACATTCCCAGAAATATCTCACTTCCTTGTTGTACACAGCCTGTGAACCTACTCAGGATGTTGGTACCTTTTGTCTGCCATACTGCATTAGTGCATCTGGTTGTGTTTAAGATTGTCAGAGATTCCCCGATGTCACAAAGGAATTTAAAAGACTTATTGTCATTTCTAACTATTACTAGGGGTCTCCCAACATGGTTCCATGTGATGTCTCACAGCCAGACTGGTGTAGCTGAGCACGATCAAGTAACGTCATTGAGTCAGGAAGAGGAGGGTAAAGGGAGGGGGTTGAAGTTTCTACCTCATCGACACAAACCATGGGGGCTCAGTGGGCTGAATCCTCCAAGGGCATTTACTCTGGCTATTGCTGTTAGGGTGGCATCCTGGGTGTTGCCGATCTTCCCAGCTTTCCCTTTGCCAGGTTGGAAACTTAGGTGGGAGGAAGAGTCTGGGCAGAGTAGATGACCTGGGGTGTGCAGTGAGAGAGGGACTCACTGAAATCCTTGTAGAGGGAGGAAGAGCCTAGGAACCCTCCAACCACAAGGGATAATCTTCCGCCTCGGAACCCTCCAACCACAAGGGATGAACTCAGATTTCTCCAGTTCCCTCCCCCCACCTTGTCTCAGTCCCAACTCTTGAACTCAGCACCACCTTCCTAACCTGCAATCTTCTTCCTGACCTCTCTACACCCACCCCCACTCCGGCCTATCACCCTCACCTTATCTCCCTCACCTTAACCTCCTTCCACCTATCGCATTTCCAATGCCCCTCCCCCAAGACCCTCCGCCCTACCTTTTATCTTAGCCTGCTTGGCACACTTTCCTCATTCCTGAAGAAGGGCTCATGCCCGAAATGTCGATTCTCCTGCTCCTTGGATGCTGCCTAATCTGCTGCGCTTTTCCAGCAACACACTTTTAGCTCTGGGGAAACTTAGGTGCCAGGCAGTCCCAAATGAAATGACTGGTTTGGCCACAGTTATTGTGCATATTAGACTTGGGAAAATTGTCTTCTTCTGGGGACAGGGAACTTGTATGGAGGGGGATTATTCCTTGGTCTCCTAAATTTATTTCTACCTCCCTCCTTGTTCCTCCGGGCTGGAGGTGGGCTGTCGGTAGTGTAGGCTGAGAGCATTTGCCCAAGCTGTTTTCTTTGCCTTGTCCTGTTCTTTAACTTCTTTTTCTCACTTTCATAGAAATTTTCACATTGGTGGACTTCAGTCAGATCAAATCCCTCACACTCCTGGGCTTCACTGTCAGTGCATGTTCTATAAGCCTGCATACTCAGTTCCTTCATTGTTCAGGAGTGGTATGGTTACGGCCCATGTTCCTGAACACTCAGTTAAATTGGAGCCACGGGGTAAAGGAGGTCAGATGTTCCTTTTCTTTCTGACTATATTTTTGTTAACAAATCCCTCCCCTGCCATATCCAATGGCAGCTAGGACACTGACTTCATTTGTTGAACTGTGCCACCACTGTACTCGATGGGTGTGGTGGAGCTGAATGTACCGCCGGACTTAGGCACATAATAATTAAACTGGACTGTTCATTCTCATCCAACCCATGTAAAAGGCTTGTTGATAAATCTCATCAAAGAAGGAGTGTCGAAGAACATTACCTTCTTAATGATGTCGGCCAATTGAGCTTTGTCTGCGCCGGTTGTATTTTTATTTATTCATTCACAACATGTGAGCTTTACTGGCTAGATGGCATTTATTGCCCATCCCTAATTGTCCAGAGTCAGTTAAGAGTCACCCACATTACTGTGGGTCTGGAGTAACATGTAAGCCAGACCAGGTAAGGATGGCAGTTTCCTTCTCTAATGGACATTAGTGAACCAAATGGATTTTTCCAACAGTTGTCAACAGATTCATGGTCATCATTAGATTCTTAATTCCAGATTCTTATTGAATTCAAATTCTACCATCTGCCATGGCAGGATTCAAACTTGGGTCCTGAGAACATTATCTGGGTCCCTGGATTAACAGTCCAGCGATAATACCACTTGGCCATTGCCTCCCCTAAAATGTAACCTGTATATGTAACCTGGTTTTGGTCACTTGCACGCCAAGTGACTAGGGGTTCTAGGACCGAAGGGCCTGCAGTTCGTGGAAAGACTGTGGGTGTCCACATATATGTTGTTTCCTGGGGGATGTACATGGGACCTGCTCAATTGATCCCTTACTGTTTAGGTAAAAACAAGGACTGCTGATGCTGGAAGCCAGAGTCTAGAATAGAGTGGTGCTGGAAAAGCACAGTAAGTCAGGCAGCATCCAAGAAGCAGGAAAATCAACATTTCGGGCAAAAGCCCTTACTCAGGAATAGAGGCAGGGTGCCTGCAGAGTGAAGAGATAAATGAGAGGGGGGCAGCCCCCTCTCATTTATGTCTCCACTCTGCAGGCACCCTGCCTCTATTCCTGAGTAAGGGCTTTTGCCCGAAACGTTGATTTTCCTGCTCCTCGGATGCTGCCTGACCTGCTGTTCTTTTATAGCACCACTCTAATCTAGACTCTTACTGTTTGGCACCACCCACATCTTATGTAGCTATGCCCTGATAACTGGTTCTCTAGATTCTCTATCCTTTTGTGACACACTAGTGCTTCCCAGTCACAGTGATGTTATCCTTCCCTGGTTTTCAATTGTGCAGGACTCCAACTGCTGCCTGCAACTCTTTACATTCCTGTTGTTGATGATTAGTATGGGCATGGGCTGCTTCCCAATCCCTGAGTGCCCTTCTTTCATTTACATAGGCCTTTTCAAACTGGGAATGGAATTGTCACATGAGAATTAGGTTTTCCCAGATTCTCCTATATTGTTCTTTAGCCATATGTTTTAACTTGCCTAATTCATCACTTGTGGCTTTAAATCACTCTGAAATGACCCACTTGGGGGCATTGCTCAAGAGCATCCTTCCAACTCTGACACTGAGATGCCTTTTCTATATTTTATTTCCCTTTGGAGTAGTGGGGGCACATGATTCCCAACACCTCTGGAGTTCATCTCTACTCTTTTAAATTGAAATTAAGGCTTCTCTATCAAACACTCCAAGGACAGAAACAGCACAGGGTTAGATGCAGATTAAAGTTTCCCCTGTACTGTACCCATGAAATACTCCAATGAGAAGGATACCACAGAGTTAGGAAAAATGTCAAGCTTCTTCAACTATTTTAAGTCAAAAGTAGTTCCTGCTATTCTTTTAAACTGAAATAGAACTAAAAGCAAACCTCCCTTCATACTGTTCCCCATCAAACACTCCAAGGACAGGTGTAACACAGGGTCAGATAGAGAGTAAAGCTCACTCTACTTTTTTGAACAGAAAGTAAAGCACCTTCCATTCTTTTAAAACTGAAATGAATCAGAAAATGAAGTTTCCCTGGCATCACCCGTCCAGACACAAATAGAACAGGGTTCGAAGCAGAGTAAAGCCCTCTCCACTTTATTAAAAGTAAAACTCCTCAAAATTGTATCCATCAAATACTCCCAAGACATGTACAATATGGTGCCAGATACAAAACAAAACGTCTTCAATATGACCAGAGAATGAATAACTTCCATATGCTACTGTACTGCCCATTGTGTGTTACAGAGACAGCTCTGAAACATCTCCAGGAAAGCCTCATCCTGTATCTGTGTCTGTAACTTTCTCTGCCTCTGAAATTGCTCCCACATTCGTTCAATAACATTGAACAAACTTCAAAACAGCCTAATTAAAGGTGAATACCTTGAGCTATCCTTAAGCCATGAAAAGTGCTTTATAAATGTCCATCCCTCATTTACTATGAGGACATTTAGTGTCAGTGTGTGATTTGTGTTAAATACAGGACAATCCTCTCCCCTAGGACATTGGATAACTATTTTGCTCTTTATGATAAACAGAAAGCTCTCATCTCCCTTGTGTCTCTTTTAGCCAGATATTGATTAAGTTATATTAATTGGTTGTGACTTTTTGGTGAATGTGCAATCCAGTGATGGAAAAGGAAATGACAGGAATGTCAGGTAAAATCTTTCTCTTGTGAAATGTGGGTTATCTGTTTGTTTCTTGTTGTCTTGTAGCCCATTTTGTCTTAGAGAGAGTGTGAAAAGGTTGAGGGGATTTGTGATGATCAGAGTACACTCATTCATAAACTGTACACAGAGCCAAGTGTATGTCAATGTGAATACTAATGAGCAGAATTGGAGTAGCAACAAAATCCTCACAATCTCTGTAATATCCTTCAGCCCCTGCAACACCCTCTATTGCAAGAAATAAAGTTCCCTCCATTCTTCTGGATCTCTGTAACCCCTCCCATCCCATGCAGCACTCCCTGTCTCTGTCTCCTCCTTCTTTATCTGCACCGTCCCTTTATCTGTAACACCCTCAAATATCCACAATATTCCTCCTTTATTCTGTAAATGCCTCGAGCCCCTGCCCCCATCCCTGTAACCTCTTCCAACATCTACTCCCATCCCCATCTTTGTAAATTCCTCCAGCACTTTCACCTCCCCCATTTCAGTAATCTCCTTAGTCCCACTCCCATCCATTATCTGCTGCAGCACCTACACGCCTCCCTATCTCGGTTAGCTCTGTACACAACTTTCACCCCTCCCTACCTATGTAACCTCCTGCAGCCTCAGAACACTCTCTATCATTGTAATTTCCTCCTGCACATCCATCCATCCATATCTCTGTAACATTCTCCAGCCCCTGTACACTGCTATATGTCTGTGACAGCCTCCAGCCCCTAGACTCCTCCATATCTCTGTAAAATTAATGAAGTGATTCTTTTTGGATTTAGACTGAGGAGGACAATATAAACTAATTGATCAAACATTATTGAGAATACTTCAGTTTGTTAGCACAGGGAAGAATATCACAAAAGCTGTTTTCTTTCATATATTTGTGCATTGTGGAAATGTTAGTTCGCCTTGCAGAAATGGGATATGGAGAACTCTGTTAGAAGGGAGATGTGGATTTTGATTGATTAAGATGCAAACTGCAGAAACTGTTTAAAGTCACTGCCCTGAGATAACTTTCAAATCTTCAATCATGTGGACTGAGTGAATATCCCAAAGGTGACATGTCAGGTCAAGTCCTGAATTATCAGTGTTGGGACTTTGTTCAGAATCTGTCACAGAGTTTAAATCTGAAACCAAACTAGTTTCATCCGGAAAGTAAGAATTTAAGAAATGCCACATTATCCTACTGTAGCTTCAAATTGTGCATTGTCCAAATAATTTTTAAAAGGAAAGTATCAGGAATTGAACAAAGCTCTGGTGTGTGTGTGTGTGTGTCACATGATTACAGATGAATGAGACTGGGCCAGATTATTAACATGGCAATAAAATTCTGAAAAGTTCTTCATATTTTTATTGAATGTTTAAGACTGAGGGAGATGGAATTCAGTGTCAGCAAGTGGGAAGTCACTAAAGTAGTACTGTTAATGACATGTACATGAAGAGGGTCACACAAGTTTGTTTTCAGCAAAACACAACTGATCCCAGTTCAACTTTACATTTTCAGTGCAGTGTGACACTAATCTGATGTTTTTACACACTATACAAACAATCCCACTTCATATTATTCATACACAGTCACGTGAAACATTCACACACTCACTCTCATACATCCATACACCCGCACACACTCATTCACTTAATCTCACACACTTACACGTTCTTGTGTATCTCTGCACACAGACACATGCACACGCACAATATCATTCGGGCAACTATTACTTTACCTTGTACTTACTAAGTTGATAAAAATTGTTGTCTGGGGAAAGCACACATAATAGTGTAAAGCTTGAGGAAAGACTTTCGAATTTGAAGAGGAACCCAAGTTCAGGATTCTCTTCAGGTTAACATGAAGGTTCAGTTGGTGGATGGAAGGCAAATGCAATATTGGCATTCATTTCCATAGGCCAGAGGAGTGGGATATTCTGTTCTGACAGCATTTGGAATTTTTTGAGCAGTTTTAGGCCCTGTATTGGAGGGTGTCCAGAGGAGGTTTACAAGAAAACTTCCGGAGATGAAGGGCTTGTCATATGAGGAGGGGTTAAATACCCTGTGTCTGTACTTGATGTAGTCCAAGATACTGAGAGGCCTTGATAGAGTAGATGTGGAGAAGATGTTTCCCCCTTTGGAGAGACTAAGACTCCAGAGAACTGAGACAACGACAAATTTCTTCAGCCAGAGGGTGGTAAATCTATGGAACTCATTATTACAGAAGGCTGTGGGAGCCAAATCATTGAGTGCCTTTGAGTCCAAAATATAGATTCTTGATTACTAAGGGAATCAAAAGTTCTGGGGAGAAGAATGATTTCAGAAATGTATCAGCCGTGATTGTAAGACAGGGCAAATTTGATGGGCTGAGTGGTTTAATTCTATTCCTATATCTTATGGTGCAACCAAAAATTAGGAGGACAATGATGGGTTACCAGTTATTGCCAGGGAAAGTGAAGAGGTCTTGCTGTGATTGTATGGGGGTTCCGGGAGTAAGTGACCAACACAAACAAACTCAAAAAGGCTCACAGATGACAATTTATAGTGTAAAGATCTCTCAAACCTCTATTTCTCTCCAAGCCCCTGCTGCTCACCCTCCTTTTCAATGCTCCCAGCTGTGAGTTAAACCCCAAGTGAGGGGAAACTGAGAACACTGTCTGCTCTTTTGGAATAGATATTTAGCGGTGGCAGGAATTGTTCCTGATTAGTTACCATGTAGGCAACTACGGCAAACTCGGTGGTTTGTGTACTCATGGCTGGGGATCTTTAAAGTAATTTAATTTTAAAATAAATAACTGAACCCTCCACAGCCATAACCATCTTTGTGCATGTTGAACAAGTAACTAATCTTAAATAGTGAGAGCCTGCTGTGGTATTTTCTGACTTGACTATGTGGTACTAAATGAGGGATATTAGATTACTGCCTCTAATTCTTCTTTGTTTTTGCTCTGTCTTAGAGCTATATAGTGATTAGTGGCACGAGATATACAGAAGAGTTACTGTTCTTAGATAATGAGAATGTTATTATATGAAAGAAATAAGCACAACAACATTTGATGTGGCATATTTACTAGGACCTCATCAGTATTTATTTACCATGTTTTGTTAACTTTGAAAAGGTGATGGTGAACCATTGCAGTCCATTTGATTAGATTAGATTAGATTAGATTAGATTAGATTAGATTAGATTGAATTGAACCCGGGTCTCTGGCGCTGTGAGACAGCAGTGCTAACCACTGTGCCACTGTGCCACCGTGCCGCCCACCGTGCCACCCATTTGGTGTAGGTATGCCCACACAATGTTATTAGAGAGGAACTTTCAGGATTTTGATCCTGTGTCCATAAAGGAAAAGTGATATATATCCAAGTCTAAATGCTGAGTAGTTTGGACAGAACTTTCCCGTTGATGGTGTTCTCATTTATTTGATGCCCTTGTCCCTCTAAATGGTAGTGATGGATTTGGAAGGTGCTAAGGAGCCTTGATCAATTTCTGCAGTCCATTCTGTAGATGGTACACACTGCTGCTACCGACCTTTGCCATTGGAGAAAGTGAATGTTTGTGGTTGTGACACCAATGAAATGGGCTACTTTGTCCTGGATAGTTTTGAACTTCTTGAATGTTGTTGGAGCTGCTATCATCCAGGCAAATGGAGAACATTCCATCACACTTCTGACTTGTGTTTTGTAGATGTGGACAGGCTTTGGGGAGTCAGGAAGTGAGTTACCCACTCTGGGATTGCTAATAGCTGACCTGATCTTGACCTGGATGGCTAGACTAGTTCAGTTTATGCTCAATAGGTATCCACCAGAATGTTGACATTAGGGGATTCAGTTGTATAATGGCATTGAATGTCAATGGTTATATTTTCTCATGTTGACCACAGTCATTGCCTGGCAGTTATGTAGCACACATATTTCTTGCCACCATCACTCCAAAACCGAATATTGGCCAGACCTTACTCTATTTTGAAATGGGTTGTGTCAATATCTGAAGAGTTGTGAATGGTGCTGAACATTGTGTAGTCAGTGAACATCCCCACTTTTATCCTGATAGTTAAAGTTATTAATAAAGCTGCTGAGGATGATTGAGAAGGATGATCCTACTTTGAGGATCCCTGCAGACATGTCCTAACGCTTAAGTGACTGACCTCCAATAATCACAGCCATCTTCTCTTTATCAAGGATGACTCCAGCAGCAGGAAGATCCCCCTGTGATTCTCATTAACTCTAGTTTTGTTAGAGCTCATTGATGCCACACTCAGTTAAATGCATCCACTCTTTCTTCAACTTTGGAATTCTGCTCTCTTATCCACATTTGAACTAAGATTGTAACAAGCTCAGAAGTTGAAAGGTTCACTCTGGATTCCTGAAAGACAAGTTATTGCTAAGGAAGTGTTTAAGAGTAATAGCGATGACATCTTCAATCACTTCACTGATGATCAAGTGTAGACTGATAGGGGTGACAATTGGCTGTCTATGAGGTGCCAAAATCTTTGTGGATAGGACATACACAGGCAATTTTCCACAATTTCAAGTAGATGTCAGTGTTTTAATTGCACTGAAACAACTTGCCTGAGGGTATGATAATTCCTGAAGCACAAGTATTCAGTGCTAGAGCCAGAATATTATCAGGGTCCATAGCCTTGGCTGTACACAATGTTACCAGTTGTTTCTTGATATCATATTATGTTAATGGAGTTGCCTGAAAAATGACAACTGTGCCATTGGGAACTTCAATAGGAGATTATCCATTCAGCATCCTTTCCATTGGGTGTGGAGTCATTGTTGTGGGCTCCTTCCCAACTGTACACAACCATGTCTCCATCTCTGGTGTATCTGTCCTGTTGATGAGACAGGACTTACCCAGAGAAGCTGATGGTGTTGTTGTCTTTTGGGACATTGTCTGTGAAGTATGATTCCATGACAGCTGACCCACTATCTATCCAAGATCAATAGGGCTGTGTTTGACATTGTCGTTTCTGATGCATTATTCAATACCAGGTCATCTACTCGATTTCTTGCTTTTTTAAAGACTTTCCACTGGATGGACAACTGAATGTCATGCTTGCCCATTTCAGAGGGTGGTTAAGAGTCGAGCACAATGCTGTGGATATGGAGTCACATGTAGGTCAGAGCATATGAGGATGGCAGTTTCCTTTCCTAAAGAGAACCAGCTGGATTTTTTCTAACAGTTGACATGATTTCAAAGACACTATTAGATTTTTACTTCCATATTTTTATTCAAATTCCAATATCTGCCATGGTAGGTTTTGAACACAGGTACACAGAGCATTATCTGGGTCTCTGTTTTATTAGTCTAGTGACAATACGAATAGGCCATCATCTTTCCTATTCACTCCTCTTCCTTCCTCTCCCTTCAGTTAATCCTTTTCTTTTCCTTCTCATTGAACTTTTTTTTGTTATAATAATAGTTACCATGTTGCCAGTACTTTCCATAATGGTTTAGATTAATAAGATACAATTTAATTTAGATGGAATACTGGAAACGTCACCAAAACACAGGAATGTATAAAACATATTTATATCTACATAAATAGCAGAGAAAGGAGTTTCAAGCAACATGATAAGTAGTTGTACGTTATTCTCTCATAATTTCACAGCTTTTGTGCAACTTCACACAAAATTGTGTGTTTGTGTGTTGAGGCTAAAATAAATGGAAAGATGAATCACAGGAGTAACTTGCAGTGAACAACTCAGCAGTTTTTATAAAGAAATAGAGGAAAGAATTAATTGAAGCATAAGGAGGGAAAGCAGAGTTTTGTTCCAGCATAAAACGTTCTGGATCACTGCAGTAATAGCATGTACAAGTAATTCTATCCTTTGTTTATTCTTCAGTTAGATTAATTCTATCATCACAACTTATCAAACAATGCAGTAAAGAAATTACTGCTTATCAAATTGAATTTTTAATTATGGGTAGCTGCTATCTATTGCTATCTAAAATGATAAACCCACAGGCTACCTGTTTCACTCAGCAGTAAATCAGTAAACAAAGCTGAAGTTGAGTGAAAAAGTTCAAGATAGGAAAAAGATAACTTAGAATAAGGAGGAGTTGTTTTTCTATGTTTATGCATGTATCAAAATGTGCGCTGATATCTTCGGGTTGGAGTTGGTTTTGACAAATTACTGAGGTTCACCTTCAGGATATACACTGTCATTTCACATCCTCAATGTGCTTCAGCATTAGAGCATACCATTTGTCAGCCTATGTGCAGCCAATAATATCTAATGTATGAATCAGTCTTCAAGTATCCCAGGTAAATAACTTGTGTTTTCACTTTTTTTTAAAGCTTGTGTGTGGCCTGTTACTATTCTTTTACTTCTCCCAGTTAATAATTGGAGACTTTAGAAACTGGGCATAGAAAGTTCATCTTTGCTCTGCTCCTATGTTTGCTCCTTAATAATTTAGAACATAGAGTGCAGTACAGATAGCTTTACCAGAAGTAATGACTGCTGACTACCCAATTATAAGTTTTTTAGAGTTGACTCTTATCACGCAGGGGTGAATTGTTTTTAGGTTCCCATTCTCTATGCATTGTCCTGCTTGCAAGCTGTGAGATGTAAAGTGAATTCAAACCTTCAGTTTCTGGAGTTGCTACTTAATTATACAAAAAAAAAGATTATAAACAAGTTGCAAACAATAACTTGTTTAAAGACCTATGGGTCTACCAAGACAATTATAACCTTATGGTGCATTATAAATGTACAGTAATAAATCCTATACTGGAAGGTACATTTCCAATGAAATGTTGCTTTCACAAAACATAGCAACATCTCAGATAAAAAATTATATCTTTGCTGTTCCCCAGGGACACAAAAAGTGCAAACTAGTATTTATCTCTGAAGCACAAAATGAATAAAATTATGACAATGACTAGCAATGCTGTTAAATTAATGATGTCAGAAATATATTTGCTGCTTCAATACTTTTGTTATACATTTGTAACCTTGTTTTAATGCTTATTGCACTTGATAAATTGGTACATCACAAATGGTTTTATACAATTACTTTGAAATGTGTTGATGGCCAAAACTACCAAATTAGTCCACGTTTGCTTATCTTGCCCCAACCTCCAGAGAGTAAGCCTCTTCAGCTTTGCAGACCTTATCAAAAATAATCACTGTCTGACAATTACTCATGTTCTTTGGCAGACATTAGCTATATACGTAATTTTATTTAGGATGTGTCAAACAGAACCGTTGGGACCAGTTTGAGATGCAGCCAATCTTATTATGATTTTTCTGTGCAAATAAGACAAAGAATTATGGTGGTTTAATTTGTGAAAGGAAACAGAATGGTGTGATTCATACTTTATCAATGCCTATCAAGATGAAAAATGATAGTGCGACAGAGTTTACTCTGTCACCTGTGCCAGTGATGTGACAAGATTTGTGACCAAACTGACTATGCCATAGGTGTGCATTACTGGCTCCTATGGAGTGCTCCAGCAATGCACCATAGCTCAATGGCCTCCAATGAAAACCCATGCTGTGCAATTGAATCATCTCCATTTCTCTCTCTGAGCAACTAGTCAGTCAAGTAATAAAATGCTATTGGATTCTTGACACTGAGACTAGCACCAGATAAAACAATCTTATTATAGTTTATACACTGATTTTCTTTCCTGCAATTTGCTGTTAAACATTACCTTGGGTCATCCTGTCCACTTGTGACAAGTTTACACCAAAACATCAGCAATCTACATCAATATTTTTAGAAGTAACACAATCCAGACTGACTTCAACTCACAATGTTACCATGGCTCTTCAGAGTAACAACAGAAACATATGCCCTGATGTGAAACTTGTAACTTCATAAAATAAGGCAGATACAGTTGCAAGCTAATTTCTTGAAGAATATCGATTTCTGTAATTTTATAACAAGATTAAATCCAGATTCAGCCAACTACATACAATCAAGTCAATGATGCTTGATTGAATTTTGCTTTTTGGTCTAATAACCATTCATCTCCCAATAAAAGAATAATGGAAATGACTGTCTAGTTGGAATGTATAAGCCATTAAATACACCATACAGTCAAAACTTCCTTAATCTGAAAACTGAGAAAGTTTTGAACATCAAAACAGTAATATTGCTCCATAGTATTTTTCAATAGCTTTTTTTCTGTTTCTCCATCTTGTGCTGATAGACATGAATCACAAAATTCTCATCTGGGTGCTTTGTGTTATCAGACTGTAGATGCATTCATATTGTTTCCTTGTGATAGGCAGATGGTAAGTGAAACCAATGAATCAATTTTCTGGCTATATAGTATGGCCAGCAATGAAAATGGTGGGTCAGAGTTTCCTAACTCCTATGTACAAGGGTTTGGGTTTTGGAGAGCATATGGAAGATGATCAGGGGGGGCAAAATTGTAGATGAGCAATTCTAGAGTATTTTCTACCCATTAACAAATGTTGGTGCAAAATTATAAAACCTTTGCTAAATGCATGCAATGTTCATGCAATCTTTCTTATTTGATTCCCCTGTTGTCATGGTCAACTAATCCTTTATGTCAAATATGATAAGATGACAATTTGTTATAATAACTGAAAGTAGTTTCAGTTTTAATATTGTGTGATGACTCAATGTGTGAGAGATGCAGGAAATCTCAAACTAATTTGCAGGAAAGACAATTTGTTTTTCTGGGATCTATGATAGAATTTTCCCATGATATCAGTCTAAGAAATGAGAGAATTAGACAGCTACTAATGTATTTTAAGGATACACAATTGGAGAGAGAACCAGACTCAATGTTTTACAGACCATACAGAAACAGAAATTGTCAGAGAAACTCAGCAGGTCTGGCAGCGCTGATGAAGAAAAAGAACAGAATTAATGTTTTGAGTCCAGTTGATAGAGACATAGAGATGTACAGCATGGAAACAGACCCTTCAGTCCAACTCGTCTATGCTGACCAGACATCCCAACCCAATCTGGTCCCACCTGCCAGCACCCGGCCCATATCCCTCCAAACCCTTCCTATTCATGTACCCATCCAAATGCCTCTTAAATGTTGCAATTGTACCAGCCTCCACCAC